>NC_141135.1:74406547-74560297 GCF_053477565.2 Lygodium microphyllum
ACTTTGGATTGCCTAGATAGCAAAGATATTGTGGTAGATGCCTTGCTCACCTTGCCATGACACATGACTAGAAGAGGTTGAGGAAGAGAGAGAGGTTTCTACAATAGATAGTGCAGTGGCATTCCTATCTAGGAGAGAGAGAGAGAGAGAGAGAGAGAGAGAGAGGGGATGGAGTGCTAAGTCATTCTAACATGCTTGATGAGTCCATGCACACAAAAAGGGGCTACTAAGCCAGCATCCTGCACTTGAGAAACACAATCAAGCAGACATTCTACACCACACATACAATTACATGAGAGAGAGAGAGAGAGAGAGAGAGAAGATGGAGTGCTAAGTCATTCTAACATGCTTGATGAGTCCATGCACACAAAAAGGGGCTACTAAGCCAGCATCCTGCACTTGAGAAACACAATCAAGCAGACATTCTACACCACACATACAATTACATGAGAGAGAGAGAGAGAGAGAGAGAGAGAGAGTTTGAAGCATCATAATGAAGCAAAAGATGGATCGGCTTATGGACAAAATCAAGCAAAAGATGGTCAAATACTCAAAATGACTTTGTCATTTGCAAGCCGACTAATTGTACTGGACAAAATCGTAATGCATGGAGTAATGTTTATCTCCATAATGATGCAATTCACAAACAAGCAAAGTGAAAGATTAGAGAAGATGTTCAAATCTTACCTATGGATCTTTGGTGCAAAGCAGAAATGGCATGCTATCCCATGGGGTACAGTGACTAAGGCCACTTGGAACAATGGAATAGGATTGGAGAAGATCCAAGACAAGATCCAAAGATACTCATTTAAGCTATTGATGAGGATGAAGTCGAATGAGCCATGGATAATAATCACTAAGGTAGAAATCCAAAACATAGTCCTCTTGGGTGGTAAGTGGGAGGGGCTCACATGGGTGGATGAGATATTGGTCTCTCACTCTAAACTAGGGTCAAGGGTATGAGTCCATCACATGCTTTGTGAGAAGGTGGAAGGAAGTAGTAAAGGGACTAGAGTGGTCGAAAGAAAGACAAAGAGGGGGTGATGGCTCTTTGCTCCAATGTATTTGGACATTCCCACATGCTATGGTGATGGCTCTTTGCTCCAATGTATTTGGACATTCCCACATGCTATGGCATCTAACTCCCCCCTAGTCAACGAGAATCCAAAGCTACTAAGAAAGATAGCTCAAAAGGAGAAATGTGTAGCATAGATATGCTTGTAGAGCATTATAGATTGCATGAGGAAGAGATGGCCTAGCTAGAAGAAATATTAGACAAGAGGAACAACTATTGGCCACCTACAGATAGGATTGAACCCACTGAAGTCTGAAGGAGCTTAGTCAATCACAAGGGTAAACTTGTAATAAAGACAAAGAAGCAAAGCAACTTTTAGAACTACAAGCCTAGTCTTCCTGTTAAGATTCTAACTAAGATGAGGGACTACTCAAACTCGATTGTCCAAACATGAAAATGCAAGCTAACATGAGTTTGGAAAGGCTCTCCTAGTAAGTAGCTAAATTTATTACTTTGGAAGGTGGTTGCAAGGAAGCTCCCCACCAAAGATAGGTTGGTAGAGTGAGCTAGGTGTTGGGGGTAAAGGCGCCTCCGCCGTGCCGCCCCGTGTATTACTACACTGACAGTACCCGCCACTACACACTGCAGGTGGCGGGCGCCCGTCACGTCACTTTATTCTTTATTCTTTTAGTGACAGTTTGAATAAAGGAAGGCCCGGTCACACATTGTGACTGTTGGAGTTCCCATTTCTTGTCTCTCTCTTTCTTGCTCTTGCTCTCCCGCCATAGCTCGCGTGCAAGCTTCGATCCTTCTCACCTTTCAACTGGTATCAGAGCTTGGCATTCTCTTGCTCGAGCTCGACTCGGTGCTTCCCGACCTTCGCATCGACTCGCTTCACGCATTGGGTCTCCATCCCGGCAGCCATAGCCGACCTCTTGAGCTCCCGACTCTCCCCGGCTTCCCGAGCTCCATCCTGGCCTTCTTGAGCTTCATCAGGCCCTTGCCCTTGAGGTATTGCTTCAGCATTTGCAGGCATTTGAGTGTATTCTCAGATTGAAACAGGGCAGGAACAAAGGGCAGCCACTCTTCTTGAGCTCCATAGCTCATATCTTCCCTCCCCTTTGCATTGGGCCTTCATGGCTTGGTATGTGCCTACCTTGGGCCATCATTGAGCCCCCCATTACCCCCTTTTCAGCCCATGTGGAGCAGCAGCAAGTTCAGCACCAACAGGGCAGATTGCATCATTTTTTTCCAGTCTGTGAGCACTCATCTACTTCAGCTCCACACTTGGCCATTGCTTCTTGCTCTCTACCTTGATCAAGAGGGCTATAGACTTCATGTTTGATGTCATTCAAGCTTTGGGCATTGGTCTTGATCATTCGGGGCTGATTTCTTCAGATTTGGGACTGTTATAAACTGTCATAACAGGCTGAAAACAGGGCAGCACCATTGGCATTAGCATTTGTTGCTTATACTCCATTCCGGTTGTGCTATTTGATGCCCGTATGCGGTCTACATGATGCCTAGTGCCTTGGGAATGTATGCACATGATTATGCCATGATTTTGGCTTGAAATATTGGCTGATTTGGGACTGTTATTTACTGTTATACAGTGCTGGAAACAGGGCAGCCACACTTGGCATTGGCATTTAATGCTTATACTCTACTCCGGTTACCTTGTTTGATGCCCGTATGCGGTCTACTTCCTACCCGGATGTATTGGGGATGTATGCATTTGGTTTGACCATGATTTTGGCTTGAATTTGGGGCTGAAATCTACTGTTTAGAACAGTAAATACATGCTGGAATAACAGTGGGCTGAAGGTACTTTACATGCTTTGGCACTTACCTACCGATACCGGATGTATGCTTTGAGCTTTGGCATGATATCTCTGACATTTGGGGACGACTTGGAGCATATGTATGAGATTATGGGATGCTTTTGAGCTTCGCATTAGCTCCGTCTTCACTGGCATTTGGACCGACTCGGCATGCTCGTGGACCGCCTATGCCTCATGTCTCTGCTTGACAGTTAGGCTTTTGCATTACATGCTTTGGTTCGTGACATATGCTATTTGGTTCGTGTATGCCATACCGACATTTGGAGCTTGGATTTGGATGTATTTGAGCATTCCCGGCTTACTTGATCACTGATCTTGGTTGCTATTTGGATGTCATTGAGTTGACCGAGAGCTTATTTGGGCTTATGTATTGCTTCATGGTTAATACGACCGGTGCTTCATGTATGTCATGCTCTCTCGGATGCGCTTGATGCATTCACAGGGTCACTTATCACTGGTGCTTTCTCTTGGGTTGTTTGAGCTTCTGAGCTCGCTTTGTACGCCTTTTGTGCCAGTGGGAGCATTTTACATGCTTTCTTGACCTTTGACAGTTGCATGCTATTAGAGCACTTACATGTATTTGAAGCAGTTTATGTCTTGAGCAGCTACATACACATTGAGACTTTGGGATCATACTCCGATGTTTATGGATATGCATTGATGTACTCTTGGTTCACAGGATGCTTATGAGCTGAGTCTCATATTTGGATCTTTCTCTTTGAGCAGATACCTATTTGTGTCAGGTTTTGGCAGTTACAGGAACACTTTGCCTAGAGTGTCTGGGGGTGTGCCTTTCACTGGCAGATGTTATTTTGACATGCTTGGTGTTGAGCTCATGTTCTTTTCACTGTCATTGGCCTTGCTTATGTCCGTTTCATGCCGGCTTTGGACCTAGCATTGTTTGCTTGACATTGGATCCTATTTTGGGACAGTTTGCTCTCTAGACTGCATACCTGCAATTTATTACAGCAAGCAGTTATTGGTGGACTGAGGTGTACTTTTCATGCTGAAATATCCTGATTTGGTGTACCGCACCTAGTACTAAGTGGGCAGCAACTTTTGGCACACTTTGCTCACCCTTTGGACCCCGTTTTGGTCATTTTTGGGCAGTTTCTGCAGTAAAACAGCAAGCAGTTTTGGACTGTTTGGGCATTTCCAGCCTGCATAATGGCGTCATCTTCGCATGATAGTGCCATCTTTAACATTACAAAGTTGGATGGTACCAACTACTCTTACTGGAAGAGTCAAATATGGCAGGTTTTGGTGCAGAAATCTCAGATTAAGCCACTTCGGTTGAGTGGGGAGCAGCCTGAAACTATGGACATTGACGACTGGCTTGAACTTGATGAGCTATGCAAGTCCACGATTGTATTGTCTCTCACTGAACAGGTACATTATAATGTATTTGAGGAAGCACAGAGTGCATGGGATCTATGGAATAAGATCAAGAATCTTTATGATAAGAAAAGTCCGGCGAGCCAGATGTACTGGTTGAAGCAGCTTATGGATCTGCGCATGAAGGATAATGCGACTATGTCTGCTCACTTGAGCCAGTTCCATGCTATACTGAAGAACCCGACTTCACAGGATATCACCTTTGGAGAGGAAGTAACTCCTCTTTTCTTGCTTGGGACTTTGAATGAGTCATGGGATGTTTTCCGTACTGCTCTTTGTGCCTCTAGTGCTACTCTAAAATTGGCAGATGTTGAGAGTGCTCTTCTTCAGGAAGAGGTGAATCGCAAAAACTTGGATGCCTCTCGTGGTAGTCATGCTTTGACAGTTAGAGGCAGGAATGACAGGTATGACCGTGGTAATGGCCGAGGCCGTGACTCGCAGAAGGGTCGGTCTAAATCTCGTGGCAAGTCGCGTAGTAAGTCGCGTGGGCGCAATGCAAATGTCACTTGTCATCATTGTGGGAAAAAGGGCCATATTAGACCACAGTGTCATGAGTTGCGCAATGAGAAGCGCAAGGATAAGGGGAAAGATAAAGTGCAGGAGAAGTCCTCTGATCGCAGCATAATACCTGCGAAGTCCAGCGTCAAGATTGAGGAAATTAATGTCACGCAGACTGAGGAGTCCGATGGTGGTGATGAGTTTATACTTGCAGCTAGTTCTTCTGATGCTTCACACTTGACTGAGACATCTAGTATGTATGCACAGTGCTGGTTATTGGATTCCAGAGCATCCTTCCATGTGACGCCTTATCGTGAGTGGTTCCACTCTTACCGCACTATATCTGGTTCAGTCAGACTTGGAGACGACAGGTCTCTTGACATTGTGGGCATGGGTGATATTCAGTTGCAGTTTTCCACTGGCAGTTCATTTTTGCTTAGGGATGTACGTCATGTACCTGCGCTTATGCGCAGTCTTATGTCTGCAGGACAGCTGGATGATGCAGGATTTCATGTATGTTTTGGGGATTCTGCCTGGAAAATTACTCGTGGCAGACTTGTGCTTGCTAGAGGCGCCAAGTCTGGCAGCCTCTATCCTCTTGTTGTATCTGGGTCCTCAGTTGACCATGTTTTGGCAGTGGGTTCTATCCCACATGTATCACTTTGGCATGCCCATTTGGGGCATATGTCTTTGAAGGGAATGAAAATGTTATCTGGTTTGCAGTATCTTCCGCCTTTGGACTATGCACGTTTTGACTCGTGTGATCATTGTCTTTATGGTAAGCAGAATAGGTCTACGCATAAGAAATCGGGTAGGCCACGCATGAGTGAGCCCTTAGCATTGGTGCATTCCGATGTTTGTGGGCCTATGCCTTGCATGTCTATGGGTGGCGCGAAGTACTTTGTTACCTTCATTGATGATTTTTCTAGGAAAGTGTGGGCTTATCCCATAAAGCAAAAGTCCGATGTCTTGGCAGTCTTTCAGCGTTGGCTTGCTCTTGTTGAGAACCAGACTGGGTATAGGCTGAAATGCCTTAGGACTGACAATGGGGGAGAATATGTCTCACGTGCTTTTGAGCAGTTTTGTGATGACAGGGGTATTAAGCGTCAGTTGACCACCCCTTACACCCCCGCCCAGAATGGTTTGGCTGAGCGCATGAACAGAACTATTCAGGAGCGTGTCCGCTCTATGCTTAGCCATGCAGGCCTACCACAGAGTTTTTGGGCTGAGGCAGTTAGTACGGCAGTGCATGTCATAAACCGATCGCCTTCCAGTGGATTGGATTTCCAGGTTGCAGAGGAAGTTTGGGCTGGTAAGCCACCCTCTTATGCGCATCTCCGTGTCTTTGGATGTGAGGCATTCTGCCATGTGCCCAAGGACAAGAGGAGTAAATTGGATCCAAAGAGCATTAAATGCATATTCCTTGGCTATGGTGAGTCAGGAGAGATGGGCTATCGCCTATGGGATCCGCAGGCGCGGAAAATAGTACGCAGCCATGATGTCGTCTTCCATGAAGACAAGATGTACAGGCAGCCTGAGAAGGTGGTTGAGATCCGCAGAGTGATCTTTCAGGAGGAGCCTAAAGCTCCAGCACAGCCAGTAGTACAGCCTGCAGCAGTTCCTCCACAGGGCCAGGATGTTGGACAGGCAGTTAAACAGGCAGCAAAGCCTGCAGTGAGACGGTCTGCTAGAGACAGACGTCCACCTGACAGATTTCAGCCCTCTATGCATTATGTTTTGGTTACAGATGCAGGAGAGCCTTTCACTTATGATGAGGCTATGCGCAGGGGTGACAGTCACTCCTGGGAGAGGGCTATGCAGTCTGAGATAGACTCCCTGCATAAGAATGAGACTTGGGATTTGGTTGCCTTGCCTAAGGGCAAGAAGGCTTTGCCATGCAAGTGGGTGTACAAGCTAAAAAGTACCCCTGGACACCCCAAGCCGGCATACAAGGCTAGATTGGTAGCAAAGGGTTTTAAGCAGGAACATGGTGTGGACTTTGATGAGGTCTTCTCTCCTGTGGTTAAGATGACCACCTTGCGCTTAGTCTTGGCTTTGGTTGCACAGCTTGACTTAGATCTATATCAGATGGATGTCAAGACGGCTTTTCTACATGGGGACTTGCATGATGAGATCTATATGGATCAGCCTAAGGGCTTTGCAGAACCTGGCAGGGAGCACCTAGTGTGCAAGTTGAAGAAGAGCTTGTATGGCTTGAAGCAGGCACCTAGGGAATGGTATCATAAGTTTGATGCCTTTATGCAGTCACAGGGCTACAGCAGGAGTGCTATGGATCCGTGTCTTTACACGAAGAAAGCCCGTGATGGCAGTTTGCTTATCTTGGTACTCTATGTTGATGATATGCTGATAGTAGGGAAAGCTCATGATGAGCTAGATGCTCTTAAATCTCAGCTAAAGAAGAGCTTTGAGATGAAGGATTTGGGACAGGCCTCACATATACTTGGGATGCGCATTAAGCGCGATAGGCATCAGGGACTTTTGTATCTCTCACAGCGGGAGTACATTCATAAAGTCCTTGAGCGCTTCCGCATGCAGGACGTAAAGCCTATTGGCTGTCCATTACCTTCTTATGTGAAGGTATCACAGGCCGATTGTCCGCAGACAGATGAGCAGAGGGCCGAGATGGCCAAGATCCCTTATGCATCAGCCGTGGGCAGTTTGATGTATGCCATGATAGCCACTCGTCTAGATATTGCACATGCAGTTGGTGTTGTGGCACGCTATATGGCTACACCTGGCAGCAGACATTGGGATGCTGTGAAGGGTATCATGAGGTACCTGAAGGGCACAGCAGATATGTGTATTTGCTATGGCAGCCAGGATACAGGGGTCGTGGGGTACACTGACTCCGATTATGCAGGACATGCAGATAGTAGGAAGTCCACTTCTGGCTATGTATTCATCTATGCTGGAGGGGCTATCTCTTGGATGTCCAGGGTTCAGAAGTGTACGGCTTTGTCTACCACTGAGGCCGAGTATGTTGCAGCCACTGAGGCTTGCAAGGAGGCCATATGGTTAGGCCGTCTAGTTGCTGACCTTGGGATTGATGCTACACCTACACTGCATTCGGATTCTATGAGTGCCATTCAGTTGGCTAAGAATCCGGTCTTCCATGCGAAGACGAAACACATTGAGGTGAGGTATCACTTCATACGTGGTGTCGTGGAGGACAGGTCTGTTGACCTTGTCAAGATCTCCACTGACGAGAATCCTGCAGATTTGCTCACGAAGAGCCTCACTACTGAGCGCTTTGCCTTCCTCAGGAGGTTGATGGGCGTTGGATGAGATGTCACCTTTCCTCACCTATGTACATTTGTACTGTCTTTTCTTTTTCTTTTCTCTCTCACTAGGGCAGATTCGCCTTTAAGTGGGAGGTTGTTGGGGGTAAAGGCGCCTCCGCCGTGCCGCCCCGTGTATTACTACACTGACAGTACCCGCCACTGCACACTGCAGGTGGCGGGCGCCCGTCACGTCACTTTATTCTTTATTCTTTTAGTGACAGTTTGAATAAAGGAAGGCCCGGTCACACATTGTGACTGTTGGAGTTCCCATTTCTTGTCTCTCTCTTTCTTGCTCTTGCTCTCCCGCCATAGCTCGCGTGCAAGCTTCGATCCTTCTCACCTTTCACTAGGGTGTGCACCAATTATGTTTTTTGCCCAACTTAGCAAGAGACAGTCAAGCACATCTTCTAGATGTGCAAGGCGACATCAAATATTTGGAGAAGATTGAAGGAATGGTTCGAGGCTGTAGGACTCAATGAGCTAGTCCAAATGAGGACTACCTTGTTTGGATATCAAGTCAGACTTGATGAGGAATCATTAAGGTTGTGGAATGTAGTCTGAGCCCTAGCAATAAAACACATTTGAGGCAATAAGAATAACATTTTGATGAAGAAAGAGAAGAAGATCCTAGTTTGTTGACATTTTTTAAGTAGATGAGGAGTGATTCCTTAGCCATGTTGAGAGTGGTGAAAGATCAAGCTCACGTGTTTAAGATAGCTCTTGCAAAAGACTTTCCATATGAGGCCATGGGGTCTAATAAGGTTTGGATGTATAAGTTTTGTGATTGACCAAAAATGATCAAATAATCTTGGATAGCATAACCCTATGGTCTATTAACCATTACTTAAAATGTGGTAGCCATGTTTTACTCTTGAAGTCAAAATCTCAATACTACCTATGTCACGAAATCATGATCACATTACTCTTGAAGTCAAAATGTCTCTTTAATCTCTCACACAAGAAATGATTGTTTCACTACTTCATTTCATAGTGTAAATTCAAATGAGAATTCAAGTGTGTGTGAAAATGCTTACACATTAACTTTCATGATGAATGTTGTGTTCTTAACTCAAAGATTTATAGTAGTACTTCTTATTACAAGGGAGAATGTGTGGGTATGCTTGCACATTGCCTGGCCAAGAATATATGTGTCTAATTTATACTTGGAACATTCTTAACATTCACATTGTATGATTTTATTTGCCTTGTCTCTTTGAAATAAGTGGACCCTTGTTTAATTAAAAAATCCATGTTAATGTTTTCTTCAACATTTTCAAATCAATGATTTTATACAAACATAGTTTATTAAAAAAACTCGAAGTGATTAATTAGTGTGTTGCTCCATTAAATTATTATATATAACCCTAATAAAATGGCAAAATGATCTCTCTCTCTCTCTCTCTCTCCATTTATAAGTGTCTTGCAAAAGACACAACTCTAAATGAGAATGGAAATGCGAATTCTGAATAAGAAAAAATATGGCCATGGTTATTTCTAACTAGACATATTTAGATATAATCTCTAAGTAAGAGGGATTAATTTAAACCAATTATGGTTAGGGTGAATAATATTTTTTAAAAATATTCATTAATTTTTTTAATGATTACTTTATGAAGACTAAATGTGAATGAACATGAAGATTATGTCTAACTACCTAGAACACTCATTATAAAGACTTTCTGAAGATGATGCGAGCTATTAGAAGGACTCTTTGTAGATATTTTATAACAAAATCTCTTGATTTGAAGACTTTACTCTTATAAATAATATATATATATATATATATGTATATATATATATATCCATGCAAGTGATGCTCAAGATGTAATCACATTCAAAATACGACAATAAACATGGAGGCAATGCAAAATATAAGTTTTTTTAAGTTTTTTAAATATTTTAGTTTGACGAGTCTAGATTTTAAGGTAATAATAATTGAGATTTAGAAATAAAGCTTTTGAATAAGGATCAATACCGTTTGTCTTTCCTAATACATGTTAGGTAACTAAGCTTTAAGGACAAAGTTTTTGAAAAGGGATTAAATGTAACTATATTCTTCATAAAACTATCAAGCATATTAATTTTATGTTTTTCTTATGTGAAAATTTATGTATATTATATTATCCAATCAATTTTAATATAATAAATAAATAGTAATGTAATTAAAATACATATCAATGAACTTGTTAATAGGTAGTATTGTTCAAACTCTATAATCTATAGATATTAAATATAATCATATTGATTATAATGATATTTTATAGATATTATTATATAGTTTTTAAATAAACTATATAAGATAGTCTTAAATAGTATGCATGAGTTGTGAAAAATTAAAAAGACGTTTTTTATGATGCTTGACCTAAAATTGTCATTTTCTCTTATAAAAAGCCTAATGTTGCAATTCTCCCCATGATACCTTGTGGACCAAGTGACTTCCAATTGATTTGAGTATCCGTGTGTCTATATTTTGAGTTTACGAGGGAAAGTTACAATGAAAACAAGTTGCAGACTACTTTAGGACAGTTCAGATTACATAGATATAGGGAGTTCTTGTTCCTTACTTGTTTTCTTTTTGAGTTCGATATGATTATTTTTTCTTATGTTGTTGAGTTTGATTACGAAAATTGAGATTGAAAGTAGGATTAAGAGACATGCATACATATCTAACTTGGTATATCACACAGGCTGAAATGGGCTTTTCTTGAGGAATACATTGTTAAACAATACTTGTACAATTGATTCTATGGTTCTCAAGAAATTCATGGATTCATATAGAAGATAACTGATTAAGGTAATTATTATTCTTCATCTTTATCCAACAATTCAAGATTATGATTGTGATTGTGAATGAGACAGAGATTGAAATCCCTTATTATGTACATGATATAAGCTTGGGGTGGTCGGGAGGTTCGAGCTCCATATTGGAGTGCATGTTGTGATGTTCCATTGTTTCTACTCTATAAACTTGATCAGATATTATATCGATTTCTCTTTTTCTCTATTTTCTCTATATGTATCTTTATTTAGTTCGATTGGTTATGTGTTTTATCGTGATTATGAAGGAGTCATGTTACACCATTGAATTGTTAAAAACTTATCAATGTATGCCTACCTTTTATGAAATTTTATTTGCAATATAAATAAATGTTCTCAATTTCTTTACTATGACTTTATTATACTTTGATGCAACATGATATTATATTATGGTTTAACTAAAAACGATGTTACAATACAAAGCTACTTGAAAAATGGCTATTGATCAAAGATGTTTTACGAAGGAACGGAGTGTGTAATCCCATATTGTCCTTTGCATCGCAAAATTCCAAATGGATGTTTGTAGAGTTTTGAGTGTTGTTTCATACGAAATGCTCCATGATACATGCCTTGCATGCTTAGGCTTTCAATCTCATAATAAGATCCACTTCCTCATGATGATTCACTTGCATTAACTCAAAAAAAGCATGCATATGTTTAGTAGAGATCAAGCTACTCTTGTTGAAAGTATGGACCACTTCATTGCAAAATTGAGCACAAATGTGGAGGACTTGGAAAGAGCTCTTTCTCACATTGTAATTCTAACACAAAGGAAGACATGTGCTATGTACAATGATGCCTTTAGTATTAGCCTAGGGGAGACTATCAAAAGGGAAGTGCCCATCTGAATCGTTGCCTATGGCACTATGTATATCCCCTACCCTTCACCTTCTAAATAAGAAATCATCACAATTGCCAGTTATGTTTAACGTCCTCTCCTCCCCATCTTCCCCAAACCTTAAACTCAACATGTAGAGAGCATGCACCATACCATGGCCACACTGCTGTATGATGGTCCACTCACATATTGCTCTCTATTGAAAAAACACCATAGAGAGAGAGAGAGAGAGAGAGAGAGAGAGAGAGAGAGAGAGAGAGAGAGAGAGAGAGAGAGAGAGAGAGAGAGAGAGAGAGAGAGAGAGAGAGAGAGAGAGCCACCACATTAGCCACACTACTATCTTTTCAATAAAGCTCTTCAATAAAGAGAGACTCGACATCCACAGAGACACCCACCATGTCACGGCAATGCATAACAAGATGCCAAAAATAAAGAGATAGGCTCACCACTTTAGCCACAATGCTATCTCTTCAACAAAGAGAGACTTGGCATCTACAGAAACACCCACCATGTCATTGTCACATTGCTATGTAACAAATCGGTAGCACTCTACTATACTATTCTCTGTTTCATGAAGAGACACCACATGTTGTTGTGTCACAAATCAATAGCACGTCGCCATATTGCTCTTGATTCGATAGAGAGACACCATGAAGAGAGTGATAAAAGACCTGCTTCATAGGATAGAGAGAGGAAGGGCAACAAAACTTGCTTTGAATTTCCTGGAGAGCAAAGATAATATGGTAGATGCCTTGCTCACCTTGCCATGTCACATGCCTAGTAGAGGTTGAGGAAGAGAGAGAGAGGTTTTTGTTGCATAAGAGATAGTGTGGACATTCCTATCTGCTAGGAGAGAGGGAGAGAGAAGATAGAGTGCTAAGTCATGCAAACCTACTTCATGAGTCCATGCACACATAAAGGGGCAATTGAGCCAATATCTTGCACCAGAGAAATAGAGTCAAGGAGACATGCTACACCACACACAATTAATCACACACACACACACACACACACACACACACACACACACACACACACACACACACACACACACACACACACACACACACACACACACACACACACACACACACACACACACACACACACACACACACACACACACACACACACACACACACACACACACACACACACACACACACACACACACACACACACACACACACACACACACACACACACACACACACACACACACACACACACACACACACACACACACACACACAACCTAAAGGGAAGGAGGCAAAATGCCTCTCTCAACTCTCTTTCTTTCTACCACATGGCACAGCATGGCAAACATTCTCCGCCATGTGACAAAGGCCCCTTATTGGCACCACACATAAGCTTTCTATTTAATGTGGTAAAAAATGCTAAATGTCACAATGCATATTTATTTTGGACTATTATGCAAATATTGATTTTATAAGTGGTTATTTTGTCACGATCTGGATAGCATAAGTCTAAGGTTTATTAACCATTACTCAAAAAGTGGTAGCCATGCTTTATATATGTGCCAATAAGCATTTCACTCTTAAAGTCAACATGTTAATAATAGTTATGTCAAGAAGTCATGATCACATTCTTGTTGAAGTCAAAATGTTTCCTTAATCTCTCACATAAGAAGTGATTGTTTCATTATCTCATTTTTTGTTGTAAATTCAAGTGAGAATTCAAGTATGTGAAAATTCTTACACATGAACTTGCAAGATGCATGTTGTGTTCTTAACTCAAAGTCTTATAGTAGTACTTCTTATTACAAGGGAGAATGTGTGGGCATTCTTGCATACTTCCTTGCTGAGAATATATGTGTCTAATTTACACTTGAAATATTCACCTTGAGTAGGATTTAATTCAACTTGCCTCTTTGAAATAAGTGGACCTTTGTTTAATTAAAAGTACATGTTAATGTTCTCTTCAACATTTTCAATGTAGTGAAAACATAGTTTATTTAAAAACTTAAAGTGATTAATTTGTGTGTTGCTCCGTTAAATTGCTATGTAGAAAGTTGATAAAATGGCAAAATGACAAGTGTCCAACACAAATTATCATAGTGATGTTGCTGAGGTGTTGGCTTCCTTTTCCCATCTATGTAACAATGTGCATAGGATTAAAGCCATTTCTAGGAGAAAGAAGCATTTGTGCTTTGCATATTTTACTAAACCGTTACATAATAATTGCAAGGGGAACCTCTCAGGCCTCCAAGAGTTAAAAGCTATTTGAAAGCAACTAGATGCTTTGACTGTATAAAATAAGGACCAATGTTGGGATGTGGAGGTTTCTCGCACTAGATTGTTATTGAAATTGCAACAATCTTTGGGTGCTTTAATAATAATGGAGATAAATGGCTTTGCAGATATGATTTTTGATAATATGTGGATGGTTCTTTGTTGGGGGGAGAACTATGAGTGAGGTCCTACTAATTTTTGCATAGGTTGTTCTTTGCCCTTCTCACAATTTAAGAGTGGAGTGACCTCCATGCATGGGTAGGTTACATATTTGAAAGTGGTTGGGGGTAGGTTGAATGCACTGCTCTCACAAATAGGTCACAAGTTAGATGACACTAATGGCATGTTTTAGTGTGGTAGCAATTTGTTTATTGGAAACAAAGTTCTATGTATCTTGATGTCACATACCTTGATATCCATATCCCAATGAATATTGATTTTAGATATGTCCATTTGCAAAATGATTTACCTCTACCTATTCAAGGAATGCACATGGATGAGATAGGCCCACAAGATCTTCATTTCTAGGGATACTATTATCTCTCACTCATGCTCCACCTTTCCTTGTTCACTTCAGTAGCTTGATTAGTCAAAGTTCATTTTTGTACTTTGGCTTTTGAGGCTAAAGAATTGCCACAATTTTCAAATATAGACAACGGATTGGATTTGACAACTTGAGAGGTGACATGTACTATACGATCTTGATTGTGCTCGACTAGCTGCTTGAATGAAAGGAAATATTTAAAGTTAAGATAAATGTATGGTTAATATGATGGACAGCTCATGTGCTACACTTTTCTATTGTGATTATAGAACAAACTTCAAAATGGGTTTTTTTGCCAACAAAACATGATACCTTTTGACAAGTGGTTCCCTACATACATGGCTCTACCTCAGTCATCCACATTGACAATCATAATGGTCCTCATGTGCATGCTGGCAAATCCTTTTATGCTTCATCTCACACTGGTCATCAATGTATGCATGAGTTCATTTACTTTGAAGAGTGATGCTTTACATCATATTTTTGTCATTGCCATTTGCTTCTATAACCCTATTTTCCAATGTGGAGTATGAAAACCAAGATGTCAAATTAGTTTTCTCCCTAATTTTGAGCTTTTTGTATGTGTCCTTGTTGGTCCATATAGAATGGGTCACATAGAGCAATAGATCTTTCTACTACTACCAAAGCTCCATCTAAACTTTTCTATATGCTTGTTGTACAATGTCTATTTTTGTATGTTGTTAATGGTAATACTTGCAATGATGTGCCTTAATTTGCTATTGTTTCTTGTGCAAGCTAAACTCTTCATTTGTCTTTGACTTCCTTTTTCTTTGGGCCTTGGATCAGATAGACAACAATCCTCAGACATCCTACTAGTGATGGATTGCAATCAAAGTGCAAAATCGTTCTCAAGTTATTGCCATTATTTTGGTGCACTTGTCACTTCATTTTTGCACATCTAGATTTCAATGATACTAGGTTTTCTAAATTGCTAATGGGGGTTATTTAATCTTTTCGGTTTCTTTCAATGTTCCATCACGTTTCCTTTAAACAACTACCTATTTTAGCTTGAATATACCTCAATTCATGCACCCAATGTGCACTGACTTTAATTTTTATGTGTTCTCTAATCTTTATTGTGCCAATCTTATGCACATGTTTGCACAGTTGCCATATTCTACAAAGTAACTATAGAAGACTTTCAGTATCAATATCGTGTTCTCTGCATTGAGTGTTTGATTTCCTGTTCCATTACATGATTTACAACTCTAGATGTAATATGCACGCCTATTCACATGCATTACAAGGTAGAAATTGTTTGATGGAAAAGCATGGTTAACATGTTTGGAACCATTGTCCTTGACCTATGCAAGTTAATAGTGTCGAACATGTCATTCCCTTTTCGATTTCCTGCAAATCAAGTGCCTCCAAAAGGGGCCTTTGACTCATGATGTCTCCAATGGCCCACAAGAGTTACTCATTTATGGCCTCGTACTTTAGAAAACATATATATTCCACAACCTTCAAGGTTGATCCCATCTCCTCAATTGTCATATCCATGTGCCAACCCATATCAATACATGGATTCCAACATGTTTATGCCCACCTTCAAAGGGAATTTGCTGCCCCAACATCTTCTACCAAGATTATTTTGGAGCGCGGTGGTTCTCATGGATTATCCTACTATCCACATCCCTTATATTATTGCTACGATCTCCTCCATCCCTCCCCCCCTTCCCCCCCTTAGCGACCCCCCAATGAACCGCACTAAGCACGCATGACACAAGATTGGATACAATCTCCGCTATGCATTGGTGAGCACCTCCCCCATGCTTTTATTTATGATTCATTTAAGCTTTTTTGCTAAAAAAATAACATTGAAAAGCATTTCCTTTTTGGGCCTTTGATTTTCTTGCATGAACACCATGCTTTTGCTCCTAGACTAAGGTTTACAGAAATAATAACCAAGCCTTCTAGGCTTTACAAAATATTTTTATCCAAATAAATAAATTGTACATGAGCGCTTACAATTTCCTTACATTAAGAGACACACAAAAATATAGTAATTTCATATTGAATTGCTCAACCATAATTAGTTCCTAAAAATTAAAAAATACTCTCTCAAAACATTTATTCTGCATAACTCTATCTAATAATTTGCTCACCATAACATAAGCACATTAGTATTCTTGATCTATCTATCTACTCGGCATAATGTAACTAGTGTCACACACAACATCGTGTAACAAGTAACAGATCATGCAGCTAATATACAAAATCCACAAATACAAATAAAGTAAAAAGTAATCATGTTTTCATATTGAATTTTGTAAATACCATAAGTCCATAATATTTTTGGGGGTTTTAGAAAAACTGTCATCAATTTGATAAAACAATCAAAACCACACTAATGATGATCCACATGCTAGCAGTATTGAATTTGAGCTTGTGGGACATTTTAATATGATTGTGAGTGGTAGGCATTTATTAGATGGTCATAATTCAGAGTTAGCTGACCTTTTAATCAACTGAGATTCTTCCATGGAATGATTTTTGTATTTCACTAATGATATTGATTTTTGGTTCTAATTGTGGACATGTCATGGTCAAGAATTACTTTAAGTATTAAAATTTCAGTATCTTCCTCTAATAATGGAGGATTGTCAACTAGAGTTATGGTTGGGATTCCCTTAAAAGGTTTCAATAAGCTAATATGAAAAGAATTATGAATTTACCAATGAGGAGGAATACCCAATCTAAATGCATTCTCATTAATTTTTTTATGAATAACATAGAATAGTCCATAATATCTTGGAGCTAATTTAATTATTGAATGTCTTTCAATGGATTTTGACATCCTCTTTTCAATTCACAATTAAACTAACATAAAAGAAATAACATCTCTAGCAAAAGTGAAGACATAGCTAGAGATGGACTTCCCACTATCTACATGTGTTGCATAATCACAGTCTATATAGCCCATGACTTGGGTATATGGGCCATCATAAAAAATATACGTATCTACAATGTCCTTAAGGTATCTCATAATACCCTTCATGGCATCCCAATGTCACTTGCTAGGTGTTACCATATAACGAGCGACAACTCCCATTGCAAATGCTATGCTAGGTCTATTGGCTATCATGCATACATGAAGCTACCTATTAGATGCACACTGGACCTTGGACATCTCGGCCCTCTCCTCATTTGGTTGGGAACGATCTACTTGATTGACCTTCACATGAGAAGGTAATGGGTAGTCAACAGGCTTACCACCCTACATATGGAACCACCCAAGGACTTTATGAATGTACTCCTTTTGTGGCAGGTACATGAGTCCTTTAGAGAAATTGTGCATAATATGCATATCAAGTATGTGAGAGGCATACTCTACATCATTCATCTCAAAGCTTCTATTGAGCAGTGTCTTCAATGCATCTAGCTCACCATGAGCACTACTAGCAAATTGGCCTGTCATCAACATATAGCATCAAAATGATAAGGTTGTTATCATGGGCCTTCTTCGTGTAAAGGCATAGATCCATATCACTACAAGAGTAATCTTATGAATACATAAAGGCATCAAAATTATTATACCATTCCCTAGGCTTACTTAAGTCCATAAAGACTATTTCTCAACTTGTGCACTCAGTGTTTCCTACCCTTTTTCGCAAAGCCCTTAGCCTACTGCATATAGATATCCTCATGCAAGTCCCCATGAAGAAAAGTTGTTTTCATGTCCATTTGATACAAGTTCAAATCCATTTGTGCGCACTGTAAGTGCATGAGAAGTACAAGTTGCATCAACATTCTTCTCGTTTATTTCTTTTGTAAGGCAAGCACTCTCAACATCTTTGATCTACCAAGCCACCTTTAGGAGTATTTGCACACCCATAGCAATGCAAAATATATCCCAAGACTCAAGTAGTGTAACAAGCAAGAAAAGAGACTTCACATTCTTCTCAAACTTAAGACCCTGCAAAGTAAGGTGACTAAAAACAGAATGAAACTCATTTAAGTGAGAAGACATAGACATCCCTTTTTTCATATGAAGATCCATATGCAAGTTAGTACAACCCTTGGTTTCATGAAGTTTCTAAAAGATTCTGGAACGTTTTAGAAAACTCAAAAAAGTACTAGATGATTCTAAGAAGATTCTAGATAATTCTTTGGAAAGTTCTAGAAGATGCTTACATCAATGCTTATATCAACATTGCTTATGCCAGCACATATGTCAATGATGCTTATGTCATCAATTATATCGTCATCTAAAAGCTTCCTCTTAACCTCCTCAATTCTAGTATAAATAGGGATCTTGGGCTATAAGTCCTTTTTTCTTGCCAACAACATTTTGTAAGGCTCCTATGAGGTAAGTCTTGGTTAAGTTCTTGTCTTGTTCTAGTCTTGTAATCAAGCTACACTCTTGTGAGAATTCTCTTGTAATCAAGTTCTCTTCTAATTGAGTTATCTTGCAATCAAGTTCTAGTTCAATTTCTCTTTCAAGTTCTTCTCTTATAAGTTGTAAGAGCAATATCCTTGCTCTCCAATAGCACTTGCCATGCTCATAACAGTTTGGCAAGACTCTACTACCATGATCTTGCCTAGTCATGATGAAGTCCATGATGGAAAGTATTGTTGCTTCTTTACAAAGCATCTGACAGCAAATCAGAGAGCTTTAAGAAAGCAATGCAAAGCTACAAGTAGAGCAACCAAAAGCTTCGGGCTCAATTGTGCAAGAGCTACAACAACAACTTCAAGAAATTTTAGAGACAAGCCTACATCAAGGCAAATGTCAAGTAGCTATTGGCAACCTTCATGGTCAACATAGGAAAGAACCAAAGGTCAGTCTTTTAGAGAAATTTTGATGGAACAAGGTCAAAATTTAGAGGTTTCCTGCAACAAGTACAATTGTTTCTATGTATGCAACTAGATCATTGTCCAAATGATGCCTCTTAGGTCGGCCTCATAGGAACTCTTCTCTCAGGTATAGCTCTCTCTTGGTTTACTTCCTTGCTTGAAAAGGAATCTCCATTGCTATATAATTTTGAGGCCTTCATACACAAGAGTTCTCTTTCACATTTGGAGAAGTAACTAGGGCAAGAGTAGTTGAAACAAAGATTAGAAATCTATGCCAAGGGTCAGGACCTACCTCGGTTTATGCATCAAAATTTTGGCAACTCATGCGTTGATTTAACATGGCACGAGGATTATTTTAGTAGCCAATTATATTAGGGATTGAAAGATGATGTTAAGGATCTTTTGCTCACCATGCCAAAGGTGCATACACTTAGTGAATTTATCTCTCAAGCAATTGAATGTGACAACCATATGTTTGATAGAAGACAATAAAGATGTTGAGAAGCCGCTTTGAATTCAAGCATGACGAAGACTTTTGAAGACCCAATTGCCCAAGAAGACCAAGTATCTGAGGTAGAGCATAGCCAAATTGATATGACGTGGTTTAAGCCATTGATAGCTCAAGCAAAACAAAGGTAGTGCATTAATGGATTATGCATGTATTGTGGCACCACAACAAAAACGAGGCATAGACGCACATGTTAGATGCGCAAAGTCGGGCACATCTATCATTGCGTCTGTATGCGCGTGTAAAAGAGCGTGTAAATAGACGCGAATTTTGTGTCTATATATCCGCGCAGATAGACGCGAATATAGACGCATAATTATTTAATCACCTGAAATTGGACTTAATATAATAAAAAAAACCAAAGTTGATAATTATTTTTGCATTGCTCTCTAATGAATGGCAGTTCCTCCAGTTGACAAGCCTGATATAAGTAATTAGCGGCAAGCGACACAAACCTTATTATACAATTAGTAGCAAGCATTGCATGTATCTCATAATTTCTCTACTTGAAGATGATAAAAAATACTTCCTTTTTATTATGGAAAATTCAATTTATCTTTAAACTTGACTATTGATTCTTGAGTATGCACATGTGCATATGATATTTTCCATAGAATTAAGAATACACATTGAATCATTAAGCAAATTAAGTATGTTACAGTGAATGATCCATCTCATCTTCAATGAGATCAGCCCTTACTAAACTATCTACTTCTAGGTCTATGTTACCAAGAGGTAACGAAATAAATAAGTCTATCCCACTATTAGATGTGTTGCTATTTTGCTTAATAACTTCATCATCATCAACCACATTATTGTCCTCTTCTGCGTTTCCTTGAACATCCTCGCGAGGTTCATCTTGTACTATATCACGCATATCATCCATTATGGTGTCATCATGTACATCATCATTAATTGTTGGATTGTCATCTGCTATCTCTATGTCGGTAATATTACCATATATTGGTTTTGAACGATTAGATATAGGGATGACATACCACCATCGGTTATTGTCTATCATTGGATGATACACAACCTGTATTTGAAAAACAAAAGCAAGAAACTTAGATACTTATTATATTGTGTATATGTATCACATGTATACATATAAAAAAATTAGTTTTTACATAATACCTGCTCGCATTGTTGAGGTAATACTAATGTGTCATTCTTTCAATGATTACAAAACCACTTGGATGATGTCTAATTGTGCAATGCTCACCATTTGTTACCACTTCTTTAAACCACTTCACATCCAGTACATATATAAAGAATCGTCTGAAGTCAAGCTTCAGAATATCTTGGATCAAGCCACAATAACCTTCCATGGTACCATTGGCATCCTTGAAGTGAGCAAGGACACCACAATCTTGGGTATTTCTCTTTTCATCTATACGTTGAGTTCGAAGATGTTTACCCTCACACCAAATAGCATTGAATAATGTGCACAAGTAGTAAAAGATTAAGATCAAACATGTCAATTTATTATATAAAATATAACTAGAAACAAATTAATTGATAGTATGTCTCACCTTTGATAAGCAACCTCCTGCGTATTCCCACTCTTCTTGAGATACATTAATTTCCTCCTCCTTTTCCATTCTCTCCATTTCCTCAAGTAACCAATCTATATCAATTTGATGTGGGAGCGCATTTAGATGATCTGGAAATGAGACATTACGTCCATATCTAGTGTGAAATGCTTGTCTTTCGTTTTTTCTTCTTGCCCTTGCTTCATTATGTAGTGTCACCCATTTGCTCATTACATCACTATTGAGCACACAAAAACTATTTAACTTACGAAGTTATTATTTTGTTAGCACTTTACTCATTCCTTTTCCTTGAGGTATTATAGAGATCATCCTCAAGTCTTCATCGTCTTTCCATAGTCGTGGTTGAGAGGGGTCCACTTCAGCAAGATATTTAGAGATATAAACAAAGGATAATTGCACTAACCAACCCTCAGCCATGCTTCCCTCAGGCTGTGCTTTTTGCCTCACAAAATCTTTCAAGGTTTTCATGAAGCGCTCAAGAAAAAACATCCACCTTGCATGAACTGCCCCACAAAGTGCAATCTCATCAATCAAATGTACGAGTAAATGTAATTGAGTAGTCAAAATGGAGCGAGGAAAAATTTCCTCCACCAAACAAACCACCTCAATAGATAATACTCGAGCATCTTGCAATGTGTTTGGATCAATTTCCTTTGAGCTCATGTATCTGTCAGGACGTATTTGACAATTGTTTATTTTTGTGTAGAAATTCAAAGAGATTCACTACATGATGTATGCAATATATAATGAAAAAATACAATGTATACACACCTCACAAGCTCTCCCATCTTGTAAATGATATCACGTACATCTTTGGATACACAATGGGATATGATAGTAGGAAGTACGAACTGAATGTAAATAATATTCATAGATCAAATGATTAGTTGAGGAACAAGTCATCATACCCCAAAGTTTACATATAGTTACTCCACTAATTACTATATTCATGGTTAGAGATACCCTTACTTGAATCATTTTGTGCCAATCGTGGCACTTCAAACCAGATAGTTGCTCCACACCTCTTTTCTTTTTCTTTATGAAGGCTCCCTTGAGACATCTCATATTTCCTGTGGGTGTTCGAAAGCTACATATTTGTTACTTCACTATTTTTTCCTCGTTCTTTGACAGCATCCAAGGTGCATGGGGTAGCTCAATCTTTCCTCTGGGTCCAATGTGTGGCCAGGCTCATCTCATGCGATCAATGTTACGTAAATCCTCCCTTACATTGTCTGAATCACGAGTCCCTGTCAAGTGATCCCATAATGTAGATACAATATTTTTGAATATGTGCATGGGGTCCAACAAGTGATTGATCTTGAGTTCAGTCCAATACAAAAGACAAAAAAATATAGAGAACCTAACAAACAAACAATATATTATGTAAACAATTCATTATGCTAAATACTTTAAAGTCAATCGAGAGAAATATACTTCTTACCGACTCATGTCGAGTGGAGGGTGGCTGTCAGCATTAATCCGTCTCTCCTTCCAATCTCGAATGGTTAGAGATTGTGGAGTCATTCCATTACTAGAGAGAACATATTTGGGATGGTCAATAGGAAGAAATCGATGATGATTGTCATAGATAACCTTCTTTAAACGTGCTGGCCTAGAGAAAACTAGAGAGGGATCACAAATAGGACATGCAGGATATCCTGATGTGGCTAAACCTGAACAAACAAGTAAATTAATAACATGCAATTGATTCAAGTCTTGAATTTCAAATATAGAGTTATATACATGTACATGAACACTCTCCATATCCTGGAAAGTCATGCATGGTCCACAACAACATGGCCTTCAAAGTGAAATCTCTAGAGGATGCAAATGTGCTTGTATCTTGCACCTCAATACCTTCCCATAGCATTTATAACTCTCAATCAAAGGCTCTAAGTAAATGTCCATGTTTTTTACCTTGTGCTTTCCAGGAATCAGAAGGGACAACATTACATGTCCCTTTTTAATTGCCATGGATGGAGGAATATTATAGTTCACACATTACATGTCCCTTTTTAATTGCCATGGATGGAGGAATATTATAGTTCACCAATACCACTGGCCATACACTGTATGATGTGCTTTTGATGCCAAATGGATTGATTCCATCCATACCTAAACCAAATCTCAAATTTCTTGGCTCTTCTTTGAAAACGGGCCACAAATTGTCTATATGTTGCCATGTGGGTGTGTCTGCAAGGATCCTCCATTTTCCATCACTTGAACGATGACTAGCATGCCATGACATGAGCTTTCCAATAGACTTACACTTGAACATAAGTTGAATACGTGGAACAATCGAAAAATGTTGCAAAACCTTACGAGGCACATCCATTGACTTCATCTCCACTTCGTATCTTGATTCACCACAAATAGGACACTCTCGTGCGAACTCATGAATCCCACGAAATAAGACACAATCATTGACACATGCATGGATCTTGACATAATCGAGGCCTCTCAGAGATGTCAAGCAATGTCTTGCCTCGCTGGATGCATGTACAGGCTCTACACGTGAACTCATGAATCCAGCGAGGCAGAGGGTAGTCGATAGAGAGGGAGGAGGGAGAGTCGAGGGGGAGGGCGAGGCTTGTGTGGGGGTTGCCTAGGCGAGCAATCACTATCACCAGAAGACCACGTAGAGGAGCCTGTATGCCAGTACTATAGAGTTACAGATACTGGTGGCATCTTCCATGATGATGAAGGAAGGGATGTAATGGTGTATATGAGGAGCGTCGTGCATGCGACGTATAAAGACTTGTGGCAGGAGGTGTTGAGGGCAGTCCATAGGAGGTACCCAAATCCTGAGGGTCAGCGATTCTCAGATGATTGGGGACGCACAAAAGTGAGGGATTTGCTTCATAACAAAAGATTCCACCTCATGACACGTGCCAGGGAGTCACTGCGGAGACAAGAGGAGGGGCGTGGAGCCTATAGCCAACCACCTATGTGCCACCGCATAGAGTGGAAGAAAGCCAAGAAGAAAGCAATAGAGAAAGTGAAGAGTCGCCAGCGCGCAGAGGTGCGACGCATCCAAATGGAAACCATGGGATCGTTGCATTATGGATCGGGCGGGAGAGAGTCATGGGAGATAGAGTTTGTAAGTATATTTTGATTTTTAGCTTTTTAAAATTTATATATTTTTCAAATCTTTATATAATTTATTCTAATACATTGCGTCTCATAATTGTTTGTATATATCATAATTGTTTTGCAGACTACTATCGTTGGTAGGATACCTACTCCTAGAGAGGTAGGTTACCATCGAGGCCATAACCCCGTAGCCACATGGCTTCACTTCTATGAGGAGGGTCTCATCACTGAGGAGCAATACAATCGGGCTATGAGGATTTGACAGCCAAAGGAGATATGTTTTTCTTACTTTCCTATTAAAAGTATAGCTAATTATAACTTTTTCTTTGCAATTGTACGTAAGCAACCTTGATCTTTTGTGTGTGTAGGCGAACCCCGATGTGGAGGCTAGCGAGGAGGGGGATAGCGACGCTAGTAGCGATGGTGGTGCTAGCGAAGATGTTTCTTCTTCAGATTCGTAGAGGAGCACCATACCTCCTCTATGGCCTTGTTTCCTTGTATATCTATTATCCATCTTTGAGCCTACTGCTTGCAGCCACGCTTTAGGTCGCAAGCACTTAAACTCCCCATGTAAATGCATTTATTTATAATGAATACATGGATTTTTGTTTTCAATTCTCATGCCTTCAGATCCATTGTGTTTTTTCCAAATGCACATTTTGATATATGGGAGGGGAAAAAAAAAACCAGAGATTTGCAACCACATGCTCTCTGGTTTTTTTTTCTAATTCTGTGCTTCGTGTCTATTTGCGTGTCTAAATTGCAGAAAATGCGCGTCTATACTCGCGTCTAGAATGCAAAGTACACACGCTATATAATTCAAATTAATAAAAAGAAATTAAATATCTTAAAAAAAGGAGATTTTTGGTTTTGCGATCGCGTTTACTGGTGCATGTAAATGCACGTCTATGCACGTGTCTATGCATGTGTCTATGTGTCCGTCTAATCTTCCATGTAGACGTGCTTGTAGATGCGCAAAAGAAATTAAATAAATAATAATTTTGGTTTTCGTATGCACATTTATTGATGCGTGTATATGCACGTCTAAAGCGCGTCTATTGGTGCATGTAGATTTCCTTATACATGTGACTATAGACGCGAAATGGTACACGCAGAAATAGACAGGCTTATAGATGCGCCCATAAGATTTTCTCTCAATTCAAAAACCATGTCCAAAAGTGTGTCTAAGAGGCCTTTTTGTTGTAGTGCGACTAGTTGGAATATATAGCTAAATATTGTCCTAATAAAGGAAAGATAAGAATTCATGATGCCACTACTCAGTTCACTATCATCGGGAAATGTCAATGTCCAACCTCAAAGGAGACCATGCACTGTCGCATGGGATTCATATAGGGGTTCATGAAAGTCGCTCGCTGCAGTGACGCTTTGAGATGGGAGAATTCAACGAAATAAAACTTATCCAAAAGAATTTTGAATGAGAATACAAATTCTTGATTGAAAATATAGGCAAGTTATAGGTTCATAAGATTTTCGATACAAATTCTTGATTTAAAATATAGGCAAGTTACATGTTCATAAGATTTTTGAATTTGATCACAAGAGTTTCGAAAAAGACAAGGGTGAATTCTCAATTTGAAAGGGAAGAGAAGAAGGTGCGATTTTAGAATTTTGAGGAAAGGTTTTAAATGAAGCGAGGAGCACCAAGCTCGAACTCAAGCCACTCTTCATGAACAACTCATGAGACGAAAACTTCGATGTAGACGAGGGGCTTAAAGGTCGACCTCAAACCTTCGCTTCTGAATTTGATGGCAAACTTTGAAGAAGGCGAGGGATACAAGTTCCACCTCAAGCCCACACTCCTGAATTTGAAGTAAGATCTTCAAGGAGGCGAGGGATTCAAGTTTAACCTCTAGCCTCTCTCCCTTGATGTTTGATGCCAAGATCGAGGAGGGCAAGGGATACAATCTCAACCTCTAGCCACTCCCATATAAGGTCTTCTTGGAGAGTTCAAGGAGTATATGGAGAACCCCTTATACTCATCCTCTTAAATAGTTTTCATTATACCCTCTCATGTTGATAAGCTTTTAGCTTTTCTAAAATAGCTTAAGGCATTTAGCTTTAAAAACGATAAGGTTATGCTTTTTAAGCTTTTTCTTTAAAAAAAACCTTAAACGTTGAATTAGTTCGCCATCCTGCGAACCATTAATGGTAGTTATCCATTCGTCATCATTGATTAAAAAGTCGCCATCTGCCTCATCACCTTCGACGTCCATCTTCACATTGTCATCTTGCATGTGGACTATACCTTGTATTCTGCCAAACACTCCGTCACCCTGCGATTCCTCCCAGCTCACCATGTCATTGCATGTTGATGTAGTTCTCCTGGCCCGTCAGAGGCTTTTCAGAAAATCTCATCAACTCCTCCTTGCATCTCACAAACAATAATCTTTTCCAAAAGTATTACCCACTCAATAACGTTCCAGTGAATATTGCTCTTAATGGTTAAGGTGATGATGTGCAGTTATTCAAACTGCTCTAGCAGCCATGCTGCTTGCATGATGACTAAGATGGAGTCAGAATTATGCTTCGTTTGATTATGCAACACATGTTTCTCTGCTCTCTCTGTGACGGGTCCCCTAGTATCATCCAGGACACGTCTTAGCAGCCCATCGGAAAGGATGTCTAGAAAGCTCCGCCCGGCACTCCCATGGAATGTTACGGGTTTTGCGATCTAGTTCTTCCCGCATCTGCCACGTAGCGGAAGTATCCTGGCCGTTCCCACTTAGGATCGACCGGAATTAGGGTTTTCCTAATGGGTCATTAGCTAACAGCAACTAGCATCAGACCCGAGCGAACTACTTTACGCAGAAACGCCAGGTCCGAAGCGGATTCACGCTGCACTTGGTTCAAGGAGAATGGGAAACGAGAGGGATGCAAAGCTCAACCTCTCTGTCATAAGGCATAGTCCCATTCCGTTCCCCTAAAATAGCTTAAATCGGGTAAGACGTTGTCAAAGAGATTGTGCAAGAGCTGCAGAACACGGGGTTCAAGATACAGCAAGAAATGAGGCTAACAAGAAGAATTCAAATATTGGAAGTCAATGATCACTATATTCCTTGTCATAATCATAGAGTTACAACAAAGGAACTGAGCAAATTCATGTTCTTGATAAGCTGTCATGAACAGTTTTTGTATTTCAACAAGTACAGCATCAAGTAAAGACTTGCTTGTGGTCGTTCAGCTGTAGCATGCCATGTTTGAAGATGAAAATTCTGTCGAGAGGTTTACTGAGAATGAGATCAGGGTTACTGAAATTTCAGCCTAAACATCTGTCGAGAGGTTTACTGAGAATGAGATCAGGGTTACTGAAATTTCAGCCTAAACAGAACCTTTGGGATATTTGATCACGAGGAAACTGGAGGATCTTCAGCAACACGAGCATTCCAATAGGCTAAAATCATTGTATCCTTTGTAGCAATTTTTGCACCATCACTTGAGCAATTTCAAAAGACAAGCTTTTGCTGAGTGCATCAAGTACAGGACAGGTGGGCCTGCTCAGCAGCACTCAAACAAGTCCTGTTGAACAATTATAAACAAACCATTCTTCAACTGTCCAAAGCCTGTTGAATTTCCAGTGGCATCAATGCATGAAGCTCAAGTGGCATGTCATAGTTAGCATTCACAACTCGCATGTACAACATTGATCTTGCTTGGAGGCTGGGTACATTGTGTCTAGTGGCACCCTCTAATGCAAAGATAGGAAGAGTTCCATAGCTTGGACTTCCAATATCAATGGTAAAGCTCTCTGAACATCATCTGCTTAAATTAAACCGCGTGATTCCAGCACAATCCAAGTGCTCTGTCTCAGCACACAACCTGGTTTTACCTCTGCCTGAGATACAAAGACATTGAACGGATTGAAGGTGATGATTTCGAAGTGGATTCTCTGGACATTTTAAGCATCTACGATTTTCAAACGGAATCTTCTGCTGAATCTTCAAAGGTCAATTTGCCTTCGATTGCTGAAGAGCCCCAGCAAAGGAACTTGGACGAACTTTTCTGCATTGTCACTGTAAGGAGATTCTATCTTGATTCATCCAATCGTTTTATGACAACTTTTCCCGTATTTGATCCTCCTCTGGTTCTCTGCAGCGTATGTCTACCTCGGCACAGATGCTGGCAACAGGCAGTCGGAAACTGCTTCCCTAAAAAATCTGTAACAGGGCAGAAATCTACAATGATAGGTCGATCAACGGAAAAAAAATGTCCAGTCATCCCTTTCAAAGCAGTTGATGCATGTCCTTCTTCTCGGAATTGTACACAAACATTACCCACCATATGATTAGTCAAATTGTCACAAAAATTCAGATTCTCCAATTCTCCATACTTGCTCATGATGCCACGATTGCACGAGTCCTTTTTGGAATTACAGGACGAGAGGGCGTGAGATAGAAGAAGATGAATTTCAAGTCAAGATATAGGAGATCAAGAACCCGAAAGTTTATTTCCATGTCATCATGATGAGATACAATGTTTACATGAATTCAGACTGCGAGATCTCCTCTCTCGGCAAAGAAGTTCATACCCTCTTCTCCCATCAACGCTCAGAAGTTTCGCATGAATTGCACAGAGATTGGTGTCCTATTTCGAAATTGACAAGCATGAACGGCCTTTGAGGAGGGAGACGAAGGTGCAATTGTTCGGCTGGACATGTTCCTGCTGCACTCGATGACAGAGGTGAAAAACGAGGTGTTTTGGGGCGGCAAGGTGCAAGCTAATGGAGGAGATCCTGAGCCGTAGGGAAGAGAAGGAATCGAGCAAGAACGGAAGCACAGAGAACACGCTTGCAACAATCAACAATTAGTATCTCAATTTCCCCCATAGGCATCCCACAGGCGGTCTGTTCCATTCAATTTAGTCCCATAAGCTTCCCGTATGAGTTGACGCCCTGCTATCTCAGCAAGAACGTTGTCACGATGAAAGGACTCTGCATCGGGAGCTATGAATTCTGTAGCAAGACAGGGAGCAGTAGTGAAGATTGCGTCGCGGGCATGTATATTGCCAGAACTGCTTCCGGCAAACCAAGCGTATAAGCCGACTCTCAACGTCGCCAGTTTGTCCCCAAAACTCCAGTACTCTGTCCTGGAATTGCTTCCATTATACGAAGATCAAGCTGAATCTCATGGAATTGAGCTGCAAGCTGTCGTTCCAAAGTCTCTAAGTGGTGGATACTTCAGCTCTGTTGCTGTTTTTACGACTCCTTGTGAGGCACTACTTCTGAATAGTGGATCAACGACTATGCCATCCCCCTTCTCCTCTCCATAAGGGCGTCGGATCAGAACTAATCGCACCTTACTCCCCCCCTTTCGCCTCAGAGAGCCCCAAAAAGAAGGAACCTCTCCTCCAATTCAAGCGCATGTCAATCCGTCTTTTTCCCTCCCTTTTGCCATTCAAATACTCTTTTCCCCAATTAGTCTCCTTTTTCCCTTCCTTTTCTCCTCTATCTTTAGTTTTTCTTTCTCTAATTCACATGTCAGAATTAGGCAAGTGACCTTCCTTTTTACCCCCCCCGCTAAGACACAGCATCATCATCCACTTAATCTCGTAATAAGGCATTCATTTTGGATCATGTTCCTCTGTTCATCTCCTTGCTTCTGACGTAGTGATTTTCCACAACATCTGATGTGTGACATCTCTTTGCAATCAGCATTTCAGTCCTATTGACGGAATTCATCCTCCTCAAAACCTGTTCAGCCACTGTGACGGCCTCTGTCAGATTATATTTGCCTCTGATAGTTTATATACTATCAATCTCTCATGAGGATTTCAGTGAGAAAGGAGCAATGGTGAATGAGCCTGTAAGCAGGCTAGAGGGCAGTGCCTTGGCTGTTATTCAAAGCAGCAGGACAAAGATCCTTTGGCATCAGTTTTTCATATTTTTCTAATACACGCACATCATGCATCCAAACAAAATCATGCGCATGCACTAAGGGAATATATACATTGGATGCGGATTATTAAAATGCATCACACAAACAATGAATCACACGCGGAGATTAACACAAATGCACAACAAAAGAAATGGAGGTGTATACGACTCGGATGCGCAGCATCACGACAACGTAACTCTAGGTCATCGTTCTCGTTATTCTTTTTGATGATGATGATCATTCCGCTGTTCTTCGAGATTTTTGAGAAAAGTTCCGGGCTAACCGGGACCACCCAACCGTAGGACGGACCCATGGCCCATCCTCCGCACTTTCCTCGGTTTGTTTTAGTTATGTAATCATCTAACACATTAATTTGACATATAACAATCAGCTTTGTTAATTAACCCCGTTAAGCACTGGTTCCTTCACGTAATCTTATCACGTGACATAGAAAAACAATATCAAGCAAGTTCTTTCTTTACATTTCATCATTTTATCTTTGAAATACAAGGAGTTCCGCTCGTAGGCTTGTCCATAATCCGCCCGAAGGCTATCCAGTAATCCTCAAGGATCACTATTCCAAGCTTTCGCCCGTCAACTAGTATGCGGGCCTCGAGATCCAATCCCGAGTCACGTTAGCCTCTTGTGCAGGACCCGGAAGGCGAGGGATTTACGGCCAGAGCCCCCCCTGGCACCCAAGCGTCCTCCTGCTCCAAGTAGAACTCAACGAAGAGACCTCTCGCGGGGGGGGTTCGGTCCACGTTCCCGGTGCGGTCAACAACCCCCTTGGTTAGGGTCAGGCAGGCAGTCGGGGGTAACTGAAGCTGCCTCTCCCTTCAGGCCTTTAACCTGAAGTATAGGTACTCATTTAATTTGTAATTTATATTTCAAATAGAGCTCTAAAATCTCTAGCAAGCACAAACATTTCCGTTAATCAACCGAGTTGTTTGCCAAACTGCTAAGGAAGTGTTCTTTCCTTTTTGAGTGTATCAGCACTCGTTCCCAAGGTGTCTTGTAACTTGGCAAGATCTCTTACATTCCGGTGTAGGGCATACCCAATTTGGTTAATCCCTAAAGTGCCCTAGATATGCTAGTTTCTGGTTTACAACTCTCTTTATTTAGAAGGATATCCAAAAATACGTCTTTTTGCAAGATAACTTGCGTTGGGATCTGCCGTCCTTGATGAGGGTTTTTACCCTTTTCCCTTGTGAATCAATCACAAGACTAAATGATTTCATACGTGTTGCGCAAGTCCTGCGATGGAATAATCTGTTTAGATTCTTTAAGCTGACGTATGTCAGGCCTAGGGTTTCTTCTTTTAAGAACCTTAGGGACAAACCCTAGTTTCTTATCTTTATGAATTTATTGTCCCTACGGTAAGGAAAGTAGTCAAGTGTTTAGGATATGAATGTTTCTATGTTTAGATTGGTTCAGTTATCTTTTGGAAGGTAATATTAATCGTCTTGTCACGGTTTTACTATCCTTGTGACAATTTACTCTCCCAATCAATACAGTTTAATTTGGCATATAGCCTAATGCCAAGGTGATACAAAGAGCGACAATACTCATTGGGACAAAAAGGCCTAGCTGTGAAATTGGTGTATACACACTTTATTAGTCCCCAAGTCCTCAAATAGCAAGGGAAAAGTATTAATAGAGTGTCATCCAGCAATTCCCCATTACATTTTCTTTCCAAATGAGTTCGTATATCTAATTTTTATACTTGTTAATTCCTAACATTTAACTTCCGTTTTCTTTAAAGATGAACTCATGCCAAATAACAACAATTGCCTTGCTAAGATGTGCAACTAGCAAAGATAACTCCCTAGTAATTTGAGCATCGAAAGAAACCTTTCATGAATTTAGCCATTTACCATGATTCGTTGCGAAAGGAATAAGACTAATGGTGCAAGATATAATTTCTACACCTTAGGAATATATTACTATAGTAAATGGTTAATCTTGCTCGTAATTTTATAATGCTTGATGCAATTTGAAGAAAGCTAAGTTGTATACATTGTCATTCATAAGCTAAACTCCTTCGTTACAAATAACTCGAACAAATATATCCTATCCTTAACAATTTTTCTTTGCATGATCGACTTAAAACCGAATTAACGCCAAGAAGAAAAACCAGGCTTTGAGGTGAGATATCCACATGGATACCGGGGGATGACCCTCCCGCAGCTACACCTTGGACTTTCTTCGGCGGCATCGTAGTTCGAATGTGAGATAGCCTTTTCCTCTTTCTTCTGGAATTCCACCGTCTTCTCCTTCTTTCCCTTTCTTTTGTCTTTTTCCCACTCTTTCTCCTTCACTCCTTCTTTTCACTCCCTTTTCTTTCCCTCCCTATCTTTTATCTCACGGCTATTTTTCCCTTACGGGGTACCATCCGAGGCCATGATGATGGTTAGGTTCGGGGGGGAAAATAATAATGGGGATACGGGGGATTAGGAAGAAAGCTTAGGGAGTTGTGGGAAAATGAGAGTTATGAGGGGGTTGAAGAAGGGTTAAAAGGGTTATAAGGGGGTGGAAAAGGTCTTAGGGGAATTAAAACCAGGGGTAGGTTCCCAAAGTCTAAGGGAAGGGCTTAAGGGGAAAAGGGAATTTACTAATCCTAGGGGGGGTTTAAAACCGGGGGGGGGGGGGGGAAAGGAAAAAAAAGACTTTAGAGGGATTAAACCCGGGGGGGGGGGGGGGGAACAAAGGGGGTTTAGGGGGGAATTAAACCCGGGGGGGGGGGGGGGGGGACAAAGGGGCTTAGATGGAACCTTTAGAAATGGGGGCTTAAATCGGGGGGGGCGGGGGGGGGGGGGGGGGGAAATTATAAACCTTGGAAGGGCTTATGGGAGTCCACAGGAAGGGGGGCTACCTAAGGGGGCTTTAGAAGCTTCCAAAGAAGCTTCTAAAGTCTTCTGGGCTCGTGATTTTTAACACGTGGAGGAAGAAGAGGGTTTGGCGAAGCTTGTTGGCGGCCAGTTTTTTTTTGTCCCTCTCGCTTCACGGCGGTCTTCGACCTGTCAAGTCGGCTTCGGATGTTGGCGGAGGCGCAACAGATCCAGCCTGCGGCTCCTTACCTCCACGCAGCACTACACGACCTTCTCCCTCCCTCTAAACGATGGCATCACCTGATGGCAAAGCGGCGGCAGTAGCCTTCTTTTTTTTTTCTCTCACGGCTCCAGCCTCCCTTTTCTTACCAGCGGCCCCCCCTCGTTTAAATAGTGGAGGGGAGGGGGATCTTCCCTCCTTGCGTGTCATCACGCATGGTCCCCTCCCTCCATAAGGCTCCACCAAGGAGCTTAATAGCTCCTTCTATTCCCCTCCCCCTCCAGCTCGTCAGTCGGCTGGAGGGATAAGGGGGGAATATAATTTTTTTTTCCATTTCTCCCATTTTTTTTAGATTCAGTTGAGACAGATTCACGCGTTTAGTAAAACGGAATGTTACACTCTCCCTCTAAAATGAGGTGGAGAAGGTATAAGGCAAACATACATCCAAGGAGGCTAGGCCTTGGAGGAACATGGTCCCAGAGTGGAAGGTCAGGGTATGTTGCCTCTCCAGTGTCATCAAATACAATGACATGGAAGGGTCATAAGCAATGGGTGCAAGCAGAGGCTGTGGATTATATCAGCACAGGCCCCACAGATATTGATGGGTTCAGCCCGTACCAAGTAATTATGGGTCCCACAGATTAAAAAGGCCCCTAAAATGAGGTTTGGTCTCTTCTCGACTGACTCTCCAAGTTTCGAACCTTGTACCCTGTCTGTCAGAGGCAGACGCTTAGAACCATGCGCCCGTGTGAGAAGCTGATGATAGGTCTATATCATTGAGATTAATTATTCAAATAAATATAAAAAATTAAGCAACCGATAAATCACTGAGAGAGAATCGACACGTCCGCAAAAATCTGGGGCCCATACTGATATTTATCTTCGCCCGCAAGCAGAGCTTTGATGTCAGTAGCTGCTGCTGGTGTCGAGAAGGAGGACATCGCTGGTATGCAGTTCAGTGCCCCTGGCCAGAGTTTCACTGTGGTCATGAAGTTTGGTGGCTCATCAGTAGCATCAACTGAGCGGATGCATGAAGTTACCAACCTGCTCAGCTTTGTCCCTCGGGAGATTCCCATCATAGTTCTTTCACCAATGGGAAAAACTACCAACAATTTGCTGAAGGCTGGAGAAGTTGTAATGGCTTGTGGATTTGGGATGTCTACTTCCATTCCTGAATTTAATACTGTGAAAGATCTCCACCACCTCAGTATAGCTAAAGAACTTGGAGTGGATCAAGCAATGATTACAGAACTTCTGGAGGAGTTGGATCGTCTGCTCTAATGTATTTCTGTCATGAAGGAGCTTACAAACCGTACAAAGGATCTTCTTGTATCATTTCAAGTATTTGAAAGATTCTTTCATGGAGGCTGTGCCTCTCTCCTGCCTGCCAATTTCCCTTCCAAATCAAGATAGCCATCATTATATTCGTCCTCCCCTCATGACAAGTTGTCACCTGGAATATGTTCTTAAGTTGGCAACCTTTAGGACTTGACAATTGTCTCATATTTTACAATCATGAATGAGTCTTTCTTAGAAGATGTTGGCAATATCCATGAGCAATGTTATCAACATTTGGACATTCAAATTTCCAAGACACGTCATAAGAAACCTTTGTAGCAGAGCACATAACAAGTGCCTTTTGTGATATCATTTGCTCCACTTGACATGAGAATAGTCTATGTTCGTATTGGGGTCTTCTCCTTTAGTTGTCTTTGATATTTCCTTCTATTTTTGTTTTCTTCATAGTACCTGTCAATGTTCTTTTGATAATAATCTTGCTCTATGCAATGTGATCTAGTAGAAATATGCTATGAAATAGAACTTCATGCCCAATCATTCAAATTAAAAGCCATGTAATGCAATCATTCAAACGATGCTTCCACAAGAAAATGTGCCTAGTCTATCTACATGTGCTCTTGCATCATGCAAAATGCAAACAAAATGACACACACAACAGAAAATAAATTCCTAATGACACTGACTAATGTGTTCAAATTCCTAGCAAAAAACTCCGCCGTCAGGTTCTTGTGGTGACACTGACTAATGTGTTCAAATTCTTGGCGAAAAACTCCGCCCTCAGGTTTTAGCGTCATTAGGAATTTATTTTCCATTGTGTGTGTCCAGTGTCATTAGAAATCTATTTTCCATTGTGTATGTCTTGGAACTTGAGGGCGAAGTTTTTCGCCAAGAATTTGAACACATTAATCAATGTCATTAGGAATTTATTTTCCGTTGTGTGTGTCTTTTTGTTTGCATTTTGCATGATGCACGAGCACATGTAGATAGGCTAGGCACATTTTCTTCAGTGCATTCATAAATTTTTGTGTGGAAGCATCGTTTTAATGATTGCATTACATGGATTTTAGTTTTCAAACCACATGAATGATTGGGCATGAAATTCTCTTCCAAAGCATATTTTTTGTTAGGGCACCATGCATGGAAAAATAGGTTTATATAAAGGAATCTGTTTTGAAGACTCAAGGACTAAAGGAAAAGGTCATAATGTTGATCCTTTGCTTTGGAATTTCCCCATGTGACTTGTTATTTGGATATTGCCAGTGCAGATGATATGTCTCTTTGGATGCAAAATTGGTTTAATATTTAGTAGCCTACAAAAGCTAAAAGTTATCCGCTCATATCATGGACATATTAGTGAGTATTGCTATATCTGACACTTGCATTCTTTGTGGAGATGGTGGAGACTTGCTATGTTGTGACCACTGTCCCTCTACATCTTACACATCCTGCTTATAGATACAATATACCTTGGACAATGGTCTCTCTTGGTATCTATTGAGATGTGAGGAGAGAGTCTGGTCTTCCTGAGAATATGGATTTTTTAGTTGCTTACTAGTGTAATCTTGCTATTGCACTTTGTGTAATAGAAGAGTGTATATACCCATGGATGATCCTTGGACAAACAATAACATGCTATACATGCTTTGAAACTAGAATGTCTAGTCTACAAAAGTGCCTTGCGTTTAGCTTATTCAAAGGAACTTAAAACCTGACAACCCTTAGTGCAACAATCTTGGTTATTAGCTTATCTTAAAAACAAGCTATTAGCTTGGTTCCTCCTAATTGTAATACACTCACTCCTCACAGCAACTAGAAGCTTGATCCTGAAGTTTTTAATGAGGAGATAAGGCATGATTTCATTATCACACCTGCAGTTCATGGTCAACAATCAATGATAATTTTTTCATTTTGGCTTTGGTGATGAAGGTGGTAGAGGATGATGGGGAAGAAGCACAATTTGGTGAATTAGAAATTGTTAAAGAAAACATATGAACATAGAAAGGTGACAAGGCACATGCCAGCATGTTTTCAGCATTGTAAGGATGGTAATCATAGTTCCTGGGAAAAGCAAGCATGGGATTGCATTAGACATGGAGATATGGTGGCATTCATGACGTAAACATTCAAGTCAGGTCAGTGACTGGGAAAATAACAAAAGCTTTGAGCTTTCAACAAAAAAAGCTTAAGTCTTAATTTTTTTCAAAAAGCCATGGCTTTTTGGTGTGACCGCATGCAGAAATGGGGAATCGAGGGTAGCATTATTAATGGGGGTGGTTTTATGAGTTTAAAAAGGAGAGGAAAGAGATGACGATAGGAGGCATCGACAAGCACTATAGGAACAAGCTGATGATTTCTGCCGTTGCTTTGGAGGACATTGTAGTGGTACAGGTGTGGCCATTGATGCTCCACCTTCTCTGACAACACCTCTTAGCATGTTTACACTCATGGCAAAAGCTGAGCCTTGTGAACATGTACGATGGCTAATATTTGAGAGGCATGTTTCAACGTGTTACTGAAAGTTTTCCACCCTCTGGAAGTATCGCTTCTCTAATGCTAGTGACATTTAAATTAACTACATGGTTGTTGGTTATCTCTGGACTAACTCTGGTAAAAAAACTTTATGTAATTCTGCAACTTTGAATGCATGAAAACTTGTAACCAACCCTTTGCAAATTTGCTTGTCCAATGCATTTGTGTTATATTTCAATGTTTATAACCACACCTTTGCCTCTAGTATACATAGCAATATTTATTGCAAGAATTCTAGCGTCCAAAGTAAAGATATAGCCAACTCTACTTCCTTTTGTAACCAACTTGCACTTATGTCAAAGTCTTCAACAAAATAGTCCTTTACATTAAAGCTAAGCTATAGCCCTTGCTCTACAACAGAATACCAAATTCTTTATGCTAGATGGCACATGTAAAACATTTGATAGACACTTTGTCTGATTATCATGCAAGGACAATTGAGCTTTTCTAATATGTGAAATCAGATGACATAAATAATCATCTCTACATAACTTGAACTTTGTAAATCCTACATCTCTCCAAACCATTCAATATGGTTGGCTATATTATTAGATGTACCTAAATCAATATACCACACATCATCACATGCCCCTCTTCTTGTAATAGCATTCATCATATACTATACAATGGACAAATATTAATTTTTATCATAATTCTATCTTGAAAAAAATGCATAATTTCATTGTTGCAACTTGCCACTCCAAATGTCATTCTTCTTATCAATACAATGAGCTGCAATATGACCTATTCTTCCATAATGATAACAAATAATACCATAATTATTAGGACCTCCATTTTGCCATCCACCTCTTCATCTAGATCTTCCCCTGCCTCTAGAATAACCATGGGCTCTTGAGTTTACATGTTACTAAACTATTGATTTAATATGTTTTACTGGTTTTACCACTAGCATGTCCCATACCACGGCCTCTTAAGTGAAGAGGATCTTCCATGTTCCCTTCCTGAACTTGAGTAAAATGCTTGAATCTATTCACCACTTCTATCATATGATTCACCCTACATATTGATCTTTTCAATAACCATGAGAGAGACCAACTTGTCAAAATTTGGAAACAACTTTCATACATACAAAAAAATAATAAAATATTTCTAGGCCTTTTCATTATCAAGACTACCCAAAGTAGATGAAACCAAATCATCATCGTCAGGTATTTGCATCAATAGTTGCTCATGCATCCTCACCTTTAAAACATACTCATTTACAGGCATCTTTTCTTTCTTCAAGGTATTCAACTCTTGCTTGAGTTGAATCTTTCATGCCTTTGTATTTCATTGAAAATATATTCTCAAAGACTATCCAAGCTGCATGTGAGCTTTTTGCATTTCTGATATGCCCCAGTATCAATGACTATAAATTTCCAATACATCACATTTTTATCTTTTGCATTCCATGATTTTCATACCTTTAATTTTTCTATAGTCACAGCATCACTTAGCTCTGGTTCCTTTTCTTTACCTGAAACGAACTTGTAGAAGTCTTTTTCAATAAGGAAGGTCGTCACCTTTTTTTACTGACTAATCAATGATACATACAATATGCAACCTGTTTGTAGATAAACCTTGTGTTTTCTTATTGACAAACACCTCAAAACTTATATATTCAAAATATGTAACCTACACACTAGAGAACAACCAAAAGTACAAATTTTCCTAAAATCATCGTCCCTAACCTTGGAGAGCTAAAATGGAGTCTGAATTTTGTAGATAATATAAAAAAGGGAAACAAGATTGCAAAAGTGGAGAGAGAGGAGGATTATTTTACTATTCTTCTCTCCTCTTTTCCTTGTTTTAAGGAGGAGAGAGGGGGGCTAAAAGGCCCATTTGTGAGTTCATTTTTTTCCTAATGTATACGCTACAAGCAATGACTATCAAGCAAAGGTAACTAGAATCAAAGGTGACATAGAAAAACTCAAGTAAGTGGTACTTCTTTTGATAGAGCCCTATTAATGGAGTTTGAAGCATGTAAACTACATGTACTTATTTTTTTATCAAGTGAATGCAAGAAAATGTAGGCGATTAAGTTGGGGGATCAAATGTTTCAAGCCACCAAGGACTACCATTCCACTTGAAGAATTACCAAAGAAATATCAAGCAACAAAGCCCTATGTGGAACACCTTACTAGAAGATACTCAATATTGTGGCAATAGTACATGAATCATGATAATTAACAAGTCAATCGAGCATCATTCAATGCTACATGTAATCTTATTGACCACTGTAGTCTCTATTCATTGTAAATTGTACAGTATTCTTTGCCATCACCTCCATGATTATGTGTCTCATGGATCTCATAACACTTTGAGGTTCTCTTTATGATCCCCCATTTGACTCTATCATCCCTCAACATTGATAATACTTACCATCACCTATCCATCAATCGATGCCCTATGCCATTGATTTTCAATAAATGAAAAGCTATCACACTGTCTTCTTACTATGCAATAGTCTATGTAAGCTCATGCACTCAAATAGTAATTACACCATACGCTATCCACATATTAGTTCCATGCAAGTTGTAATATTTTCAACTAGGAAGAAAGACCCATAACTTAGCAAGGGTGTACGCACTAGCTTTCATTCACTTTCGTGATAGTCAATCTAATCTAAAAATGTATGCATAGAATGGGAAAGACCGACCAAGACCAAATACAAAAGATATGTGCCCAACTTGAGTGGAAGTCTAAACTCAAAAGCCCATGTACAAAAGCTCAAAGTGAATGGATAAGCTTATTCTTGAGGTTTGTAAACTTGAAAGCATGCTTCTTCTTCTTGCTTCTAATCTATCTACCTGTGCGTTATCTTGAGAGTGCGAGAGAGAGTGTGTGAGAGAGTGAGGGACTTGAGAGGTGAATCTTCTTCCTTGCATGCACTCTTCTTTTCTTCCCCTTCTTGGGTAAGAAGTAGATTCAAGGAGAGGTTGAGTTTCTTATCTTCTTCTTTGCATTTTCTCTCATAGATCAAGTGCTTACAGATTGGAACAAAAGCTATGGAGGAGTAGAGGAGGCAGATCAAGTATCACCACATAAATCATGGAGCCACTAATGAGATTTCACTTTTTGTGCCATCAAGGAGAAGGTAAGGCAGTGAGTTCACTACACCCTTATTGATTTATTTATTCTTTCTTTTGTATGATTTGGGAGAAGAAAGGATAGATCGATGAGTGAAAGATCTATATCAGCTATGTGAGAGGTAGCCATTGCCAAATCAAATGAAGCACTTGAAACAATAAGTGTTCTATCAAGTCTAGCAATTGAGCTTGTGAAAGTGATAATAAGAAATAAAGCTCAACAATTAGAGTAACTAAGAAAAGATAAGAAGGTTGCAAAGCAAGAGAAGTGGAAAATTGAGAAACTTGAATAAAGGCTTAAAATGGCTATTCAAACCCAAGACGATAAGGAGAAGATAACTTGGCCAAGGAAGAAAGATGAAAAGTTAAAACATGCCAAGGAGGAGTGAAATTTGAGTCTTAACACATTGATCAAGTGGCAGATCAAAGGCCTAGAATAGGCCATGATAAAAACTGAGTAGATAGATAAGCAAAGCTTAGAGCCTTGCATAAACTAGTAACCAAATTGACAAATGTAGTAGATGAGAGAAATCTAGCTAATTAGAGAGCCAAGGTCATAGAAAGATCCAACATAAAAACCTTTACCCACACCATAATTGAAGTCAGAAACCCTTGTGAAGATGACATAGTTGACAAACTAAAGGGAAGATTTCAAATAGCAAGCAAAGCTCTTAGAACTAAAGGAAAACCTTTAAATAGCAAGTGAAGATGACAAGGTTGACAAATTGAAGATGACATAGCTGACAAATTGAAGGAAAGCCTTCAAATAGCAAGGCAAGGTCTTAGAACAAATAGTGGAACAATACCACCTCAATCAGTGTGTAGTTTTGCAAAAGGGGAATGTCTCCAATAGCTAAGGGATGAGGGGTATACAAATGAAGAGATTACAAAATTGGGTTTAATCAACCAAGAAGATCCACCACTATTACCTACAACAATGCATGAAGATGAAGGGGAGGTGACAAAAGCCCTAGAGTTATCCCCTAAAGAGAAATTTCCTATTGGAAGTTTGCCAAATGAGCCTACTTCAACAAACTTGGGAAACTAATCCCAAAAGTAGAGAAAGAAGAGGAAACTAGAAGACATTAAGAGGAAGTTTGTGGCCTCTCCTCAACATATGCTAGAGATATAAATCTTATTCTTAGGAAAAACCTATGAACTTCACTTTTAACCTCTCCAAAAACTCAAATGTGCTTCCATTGGGAGTTATCTAGCAAATTATACTAGGAAGAAGATGGGTAAAAAAAAAATCAAGAGACCCAAGGTCATTTTTGCATGAATAAGAAGGATATTTTAGGCAAGCAAGATCTTTGAAGTGCTTAAGACACGGTATGGAGGGCAATGTGAGTGGTGAAAAAGCATGTCATATACAAAGAATGAAGCTTGGTTTTCCTTCTACAATATTACAACATTAGAAATAGGAGACCCCACTTACCTTCCTTGCTCGCTAAGGCATTAAATGGACTACAACCCTAAAAGGCAGAGTAGATTTGACTTCACCATCATCTACAATGCCAATGCCAAAAAGGAGGAACACTGTCTAAAGTTTTATGAGAGTGACCTAATTCCCTCTTTTATATATATATATATATATAGAGAGAGAGAGAGAGAGAGAGAGAGAGAGAGAGAGAGAGAGAGAGAGAGAGAGAGAGAGAGAGAGAGAGAGAGAGAGAGAGAGAGAGAGAGAGAGAGAGAGAGAGAGAGAGAGAGAGAGAGAGAGAGAGAGAGAGAGAGAGAGAGAGAGAGAGAGAGAGAGAGAGAGAGAGAGAGAGAGAGAGAGAGAGAGAGAGAGAGAGAGAGAGAGAGTGTGTGTGTGTGTGTGTGTGTGTGTGTGTGTGTGTGTGCGTGCTTGCTTCTGGTTTCAAGGACATAAGGAGAGGAGGCAACTATCTTGTAACTAAGCTTTTGGAGGCAAGAAGTATGAACCTTAAAGGCTTCAACCAATAGGATCAATGGAGCTTGGAATCTCACACAAATCTTCTACGTTACAAGTCTACGAGTCCCCTTGCCTCTTCTACTCTCTTTGCTTATTCTATTTGTTGGCCAAGTCCATAGAGTAGCTTCTATGGATAGGCTAGGTGAGCAAGATAGGCATGGGATGGAAGAATGTTGTGTGAGAGGTCATGAGATATAGGAGGGTAGGGTGTGCATGAAATAATATGCATGATTTTATCTAGGTTGTTGTTGAAGGGAGACAATGGTGACTTCATTGCCCACTCCTCTCAAGGAACCTATACAACACATTTTTTAGGATTGTATATTGGCTTAAATGTAGCATGATTTCTTTCCAAAAGATGGTTCAGTGAGACTTGTTCAAAAACTATAGCTTTTTTGAAGTAGTGTTTGCCATCCAATGCTCACACCATCTTTTGAAAACTAACTATGCTTCATGGTTTACTCCATGGATGCATGAGTATATTCTTTGTAAACCAAGTATAAAGTTTTTTTGTGCTTTAGACAGTTTGTATGTATGATTAAAATTGATCAAGATTTAAAGTGGGCACTCTCATTCCTAATTGGGGGAAGGGGGGGGAGTACATGTCCAAAGAGTTCAATGCATTTATAGTTGAATAGGAACACTAATATAAAGCATTGCATATGCCACAAAAAAGTAGTATAGTTGAGAGAAATAATAAATATCTAATGGAGATGGCATGATGTGTGATCAAAAGTCATGTTTGCCACATAATTTTTGGCTTGAAGCTATCATATGTGCTGGTTATGTACTAAATAGATACCCCACCAAAGCATTGTCCTCTGGTACTCTACCACTCCTCCATACAAGGCATGGCATGGTGAAAAGCCATATGCTGCTCACTTTTATATTTTCATTTTCTTGGATTATACATTAGTACATGTATACATTGGCTTATACATTAGTACCTATATAACAATGCAAAATATTGGATAAAAAGTTTGTGAAATACATATTTGTTGGTTGTAAATGTCATATCATATAGAAAATAATTGTATTTTAGTCACTCGTGATGTTGCCTTTGTGGAAGATGATGTGTAGCTTTGATTTCATGTATGAAAGGCCAAATGTATGCCTACAAGATGCGACCACTCTATTGCCTCTTTAAGAGTGGTGGAGTTTCAAATGTAGCACCAAATGATGGGATGCAAGGTCAATGCAGATATATATATATATATATATGGATATGGTGAGAGATAGAGGAAGCATATGTGAAGTTTTTGGTAGACACTTAGTTATGCATTTTTAAAAAAATATTTACTTATATATAACTACATAGTGTGTAATAGTACAAGGGGTGCCGGCCCACTGGCCTTTGGACATTGATCTCTATCCCAACAACCTCAGACTTAAAGGCCAACAAACTTTAAGAAAGAATCAAATATTGAAGATACTATCCAATGCCCATCAACACTCTCTAGTAGTGTGCGAAGTGCTTGGAAAAAAACTCTTATTGAGAGGATCTACAAGATTGCCATCTATACAAAGCTTGATAAGCTCAATCTACTTATCCTCAAGTACCTTCCTAATGATGTGATAGTTCATCTCAATGTGCTTTATCTTTGTATGAAATATAAGATTTTGCGCCAAATTGTAAAGGGAGCTCTTGCTCAATCACTAAGACCCACAGAGCGTTTATTCCTTCAAGCATTTCAAGCGTGCACTAATGGCTACCTCTCACATAACCGATGCGCTATCCCTCTCTACAAGTGTAGTGAGCTTACCTTGATTCCCGATTGAGTTACTTCCTCTCTCAAGCACTCTGATATCTCCACGATTTGTGATGCAAGCTCAAGCATCCTCAAGCCTCTTCCTCCAAGCTAAATCCTCCATAGCCATGTGTGAGAGAAGATAAGAGAAGAGAAGAGAAAAAGAAGAGAGGATATGGTGGAGGGCTTCACCTCCAAGATCCCTCACCCTCACACACTCACTCCCTCACTCACTCACAAGCAAGCAAGCAAGAGAAGAGAAGGAGAGAATAAGAAGAGTCCAATTTTCCACACCAAAGAATGAGCTGTCATTCACTTTTTGGAGTTTATATACATGCTCTAAAATCCCTTGGGCGGTCATCCCCTTTTTTACATGCCCGGTCATGGCCCCCTTTCTCATTGTCCTCCTATCTTCCTAGCTTCCTTCCCATCGCCTATCTACCTTTATAGTTTGCATAGGAGGAAGCCTGGCACTCTTTTACAAAAATTTTTAGGGGCGCCTTGCATTTAAAAATGTGCTTTTTCCTTTGACTTAGCTTTTGAGGCCCCCCCTGTGATTTCAACCATTTCCCTTCTTGCTTCTTCCATTTTGTCTGATTTCCTTCTGGGTCACCCCTGTTTAGGTCTTGATTTATGCTTTTTCCCCCTTTTTTTGCATTCTTCTTATACTAAGGTTAACATTACCACCCTCCTAATTTGGTGCTAGTCCCATGGCACTGATGCGTAGAAGGTGGACGGGTGTAGCCAAATAGCTTTTTTGAGTTTGTGTACAAGCCCTTGTGGGGGATGGTGTTGGATGGACCGGCCTTTAAAATTCGAGATGGTGTGGGGGCTGGTCCTATTATGACATTGACACTGGGTGGATCGGCCCTTTGAAATTGAATATTGCGTTGGACGTGTCCCTGTTTGGAGAGGGACTAATGGGTGGATCTGTCTTTAAAATTGACGATGGTGTTAGATGGATCCCTGCTTAGAGAATGACGGGTGGATAGATTTGTCTTTCAAATTCACGATGGTGTTGGACGGATCTGTCTTTTGTCCCTCTATGGTTTTCTTCTCTTGTGCTGTTCCAAATGAGCTTCTTCATTCACTTTTTGAATCAGGATGCCTCAGTCTGTGGCTCGGCCTTGTTTTGCCTACATGGTGACCATGAAGTGATGAATCAAAATGAGGCTATGGGGTTAGGGATGGAGTGGGCCAACTGAAGCCACACCCCGGATGCACCTAACTTGAGAACCCTTAGATGCAGTGACTATGGGCTATGTGGGGTGAACTGCCCATTGTGATTTCTTCGCTTCTCATCTTTGCATTCTTTTCCTTCTTTCTTTCTTTCTCTTCCTCCATTTTCTTTTCTTTTCTTTTTTTTTCTTCTTTTTCTTATTCTCTCTCTCTCTCTCTCTCTCTCTTTTCTTTTTTCTTTTTTTTGACCTTGACCTTTGAGGGGTCATACAAAATAGAGGATCTATTCATCGGGCTCTTGAGTTTGAGATGGGGAGGTAGGAGGCTTTAATGATTTAGTAATGAAGTTCCTACTTAGTATGCACCCTTTTTTGCCTATCCTAAAATGGAGGGGAGTGGTGGATAAAAATGGATGGCTACAACTGGTAAAATGGTTGTTGTTCATGTCTTCAAAAGGAGGGCCATGCAAAATGACGGGAGTAAGGCAGCATGCAACATCAGTCAAGTCATGGCGCATCCATCTATTCCCGTATTAATGTCAAAAAAGAGTGGCAGGAGATGGTACTCTATTGGTGTGGGGGATTGCCTAAGGAGGGTCCTAAGTAATCTAATATAGTTACATGTTGTTACAAAGGTGGGGTCTGGGCAGGAGGCGAATTCCATAAAAAAAGAGCCATGGAGTCTCATCAATCTTGTTCTGAGAAGGCGCGTGCTTCCTTAGGCTTTATGGGGTTGATGTTGTAGATCTCTAGGAAGTTGTATCGACCATGGTTGTCAAGGTCAAAATCTACTCTTACCCTTTGAGGATATGGTAGATAGGTTGGATCATTTCGTTCGAAGCGTAGGGAGCCAGAAAATGACATCCATGCATCCACATTGCCATTATAGACTCTTCTCCTCCACTTAGGTTGGGATTCGTAACCTTCACCATGTGGCGTACCTCCTCAACCTTGTTTTTCCAATAATCTGGAGATTCAGTCCCCCAAGCCATTGGATTATTCTCTCTTTCGATGAGCCATCGGTCACAAGCCTTCTTCACATAGCGATTATCTCTGTTACCACTTCGGTGGGTAATACTTTGCTCATCAGGGCCACTGGGTATCAGAAGGTGAAATCAAAGGGTTGGCGATGATTTTTCCATTGCTCCCAAACTAATAGCTCCATGGTCTAGTTCATGGGTGAGCAGTCTCTCTTCGCTGGGATGGGAGGCTCTGGGACCACAAGCGATTGCGCTTTTGCCCTTTTGTGTGAATGGTCAAGCATTCTAGCCCTCTTCTTTCTAGCTTCTACTTTCCTTTCTGCTGTGGCACCTTGCTATTGAGGGGGTTCTGGCTATGAATCTCCCTAGGGCTGATGGGTAGACTCATGGCCATAATTATTGCTACTTTCTCAGGATCAGTGTGGCAATGCCAGCCACACTCACAACACGACCCACCCAACAATAAGCCATAAGGAATCCTGAAGATTCACTTCTGAGGATTTAACACCATGCCATACTCATGAGAGCACTCAAAGCACTTACATAGAATGATGGATTGTCTATCACGGATTGTGGTAGCCATCCCTAAATAATCTATAATAACCTTAAGTTCTTCAAGGGAGATATCGGCAAACATCTTGCTAGCTGTTCTTTGCCAAGACCCAAGAGCATTGCATAAACCAAAAGCCATGACATAGTATGCAAAGGTACCAAAGATTGTAATGAACATTGTTTTTAACTTATCCTCCTTGGGTATGGCTACCTTATTATAGCCCACAAAACAATCCATGAAGAAGTACATTTATCACCCTACTAGCTAATCTAAAATCTAGTCAATAAAGGATAGAGGGTAGTAGTCCTTTACTATTTACTTCTTCAGCTCCTTAAAATCTACACATAGGTAGATTTGATTGTTCTTCTTCTTCCTTATCACAACCGATGATTACCATTGAGTGTATTCAATAGGAAACATTAGACATGCCTTCCTTAGATGCATTAATTTCTTAAAAAGTGGCTCTTTCACCTCAAAAGGCATTCGTCTAACCATATCCCTAAACTACCTGAGATATCTACCAAAAAATCAGTGTAATACCCATGGCCATTCCAGCATCAACAAACTGATAGCTTGGTCTCCCAGCAAATTGGATAAATAGAAAAAAAGAACGCACTCAATATGTGGTACTGTTACATGTACTTGAGAGACTATTTCTTTTGGCTGCCTTAAACTGTCATCAACCATTTTTAGGATAGTTGTAGCATTCTTCTAAATGGGCAAACCAAGCCTCTTCAGTAAGTCCATACTCGTGATATTTACGGATGAGCTCGAGTTTATCATAACACTTTTTATCAAGATGCCATCTACATACGCTTGAACCCTAGGGCATTATTTCTCCACATGTTCCCACCATTTTCTACCCACTCAATTGACACCAGCAGGTCCTACAATATAATCCATTCATAGGATTTTCTTGAACTCCTTGCAAATGTTAGGTGAAAAATGTAGTAATTGTAGCAAGTTCACATTTGGCTTGTGTGGGAGCTTTCACTCAACCGCCAAGACCCACGGACCACTTATTGTTTCAAGCGATCCAAGCGAGCTCTAATGGCTACCTCTCACATAGCCGATGTGCCCTCGATCCCACGAGTGTAGTGAGCTTACCTTGATGCCGATATGAGTTTCCTCCTCTCTTTCACACTCCGATAGCTCAACGATCCTAGATGCTAGCTCAAGCATGCTTAAGCCTCCTCCATCTCCAAGCTCCAACCACCATAGCCGCGCGTGCAAGAGAAGGAAAGAGAAGAGAAGAGAAGAGGAGATGGTGAAGAGCTTCATCCCCTTGATCCCTCACTCCCACTCACTCACTCCCTTACACTCACAATCACTCCCTCTCTCAAGAGCACACACAAGCAAGGAGAGGAGAAGAAGAGAAGAAGAGAAGAGCTCTTGTTGGGCACACACCAAAAGAATGAGCTTCCATTCGCTTTTTGAACTTTATATGTACAAACCCTAAAACCCCATGGGCACCCATCCTTTTTTACATGATCGGCCATTGTGGCAAGGTCCCTTTTTCTAATTCCCTCTTTTTGCTTCATGCCCTAGGCCTATATTTGACTATTCTTTTACAGGTGGCACAAGAGGGAGGCTAGCGCTCTTTTACAAGAGTTTTTGGAGTTTTTGAGATGCCTTTTATTTAAAGCTACACTTTTGGCCCTGGCTTAGCTTTGGAGACTGCCTGCGTGTCCTTGATCCTTTTCCATCTTCTTTCTACTTTTTCATTCGTCCTTTCGCCTTCTTGGCTTGGGGTTAACATTACCCCCTCCGAGACGGGTGCCAGTCCCATGGCACTCTTGTCGACTGTTGGTGTTTTAAGAGGCAGTTGGCGGAGTAGTCATGTGAGGGCAGGGCAGCATGTAGACTCGGGTGCTCGTAGAAGCATGGTAGTAAGGTTGGTTGGAGAAGTAACGGATAGCTAGTGGTTGATGGGGGCCTCCGAAGTCGGTGGGCGGGCGCATTGGTGGTGCTTGGAAGGACAGGGGGTGGTGCTCCACCTAAGGAGGGGGTGTCTATCGTAGTGTGCAGTGCAAGTGGCTCAGGGTGACATGTCTAACCATAAGCGAGTGGCCTCCCTAGGTATATCTTGCCCTTGATGGGCCCTAAGCGTGAAGTGGGGGAGCAAAAAGGGCTTGGGGGTTAGGAGTGGAGCCGGCTGACCGAAGGCACCGGGCACGCCTAACTTGAGGATCCCTAGGTGCAGTGATTGTGCTTTATGTGGTATTGAGTGCTTGTGGAAGTGAGTTGTTTTGTTTATTCCATGCATAAGAATCTGCCTGCACAGTGTGCTTTTTTTTTTTGGGTATTATACTAGGAGAACGACAGCCTGTACCTAATCTTCCTTGTCTGATTGAGGCGGAGAAGGGGGTCAGATGGACTTGCTAAAAAATTGATGGCTTTGCATGTACCCTTTGAGGTTCATGCAGACATGGAGAGAGGTGGTGGAGAGGAAGGGATGGTTGCATCTAGTAAACTGGTTGTCGTTCATATCTTCTAGGAGAGTTAGGCAAAAGGAGGGAAGAAGACTAGCTCTCATCATTAGGCGTGCCATGGCGCAACTATCAATAGCGTTGGGGTCAAAAAAGAGGGGAGGCAAGCCACGCTCTTATGGGGTCGGGTCCTGCTTGAGTAATAGCTTAAGTAGCCTAAGGTAATTACATGTAGTTATAAAGGCGGGATCGGGACAGGAGGAGAAGTCCGTGAGAAACTGTGTCATGGAATCATTTAGGCTTCCTAAGCCAAAAAGGAGGGCATGCTCGAAGGAGGCGACGTTGGAGTTGTAGATGATGGGGAAATCATGTCGCCCATGGAGGGTGGCAACAAAATCCACACCTACCCTATGAGGATACGCCATGAATGTGGGTTCGTTCCTCTCGTAGGGTAGGGTGTTGCAAAACGCCATCCAAGCGAGCATGCTAATATCGCACACTCGCCTCCTCTAAAGAGGTTGGCAATTGTAGCCTTGTATAGTATGGGGTATTTCGAACACCTTGTCTTGCCAAAACTATGTTTCCTCTGTACCCCCACAGAGTGGGGGTCTTCTCTCTTTCTTCCAACCAATTTTGGCCCAGCCCGGCCGTCAATCGCGATCACCTCCTCCATTACTTTAATTGGTAGGACCCTCCTCCGGCTGTTAGGCATGAGGAAGCTGAAGATGAAAGGGTCCTTTTCATTTTCTTGCCATTCCCAAATCACCAGCTCCACGTGGAATCCCACAAGGAGGTCATCGGGGCACGGTGGGAGGGGTGCAGACGGCCACACGATTGGTTTGGCTCTTAACTGCCTCCTGGTTTCTTCAACTAATTTCCTCCGTCGCTCCCTGAGCGTGGTTTGTCATCCGAGGGCGGGTCAATCTGTTGCTGTTCTTGATCATGCGGCGAGGGGGTTGTGGGATTATCTCTTTGCTAGTTCTTCTTATGATGAATTCAATGTCGGCCTCCTCCCCTTGCTGGTCTTCTAGTTGCACTCCTTCCTCAAAGCCGAGTGCATCCAACTCCTGGGGGGTTAGGCCGGCCAATAGTAGGTACTTTCGTTGTTCTTCTAAGCCCAGCCTAACCTCCGTAGGTTGGGGTGGCATCTATAGCCCCGCATGCAGGGCCCTGCATGCGATGCTTAGCTTCTTCTTCACCACCTCCAACAACTCCTTTCCCTCTGGCCAGGTCATGTCCAGTAATGTGTTGAGGAAGGCATGTTGCTGGGCACTGAAGGCTGTCTGGACGGCGTTTGCTTTACTTTCTACCAGGATTTTTTCTTTTTCCACCGAAGCAAGGTGCCGTGCCAGTGGCTTCACCCGTTTCTCGTTCTGTGTGGCTCATTCCTCTGCCCTTTTGTTCATTCCTTCCATGCTCTTCCCTTGCTTCTATGCTAGGGTTACGAGTTTCTGCTCCGAGACTTCGAGTTCTCTGCTCATATTCACGTGCTCTTTCCTTCCGAGGTGTAGTTGATCGGTCATAGACTCTATCTCTTTTCATTGCTGCTCCCTCTCTTGTCTTCTCTTCATTTAGTTCCTTCATCATTTGCTCGATGTTGGCAGTTTTCGCCTCTAGTTCCCCATGTTGCATCAAGAGGAGCTTGTATTCCCACTGCATCTGCACCAGTTCTTGATTTTCCTCCTCAAGCTGCTGTTTGTAGCTTTCTTCCATGTATTTCTTGGCTTTTAATTCCTTCTTGAGGTCAAAGATTTGTCGTTTTTGCATGGCTATTATGCGGGTTTTCTCCAGCTGGAAGGCGACTATTGACTCCTTTTCTGCCACCAACTCAGCCACCGCCATTCACTTTTCCTCCTTCGCCTTCTCCAATTGGGAGAGCAGCTCGGCGACGTACTCATCGTAACTGGTTGGTGGCGTCATTGTTGTGTGGGTTGGGGTGGTTGAGGCCTCCACTCGTGGACGCTTCGGGTCCTGCCTCGACTTAGCATCTTCGGCTGGCCTCTTTTGCCCCGTGGCCGTGGTTTCTGTGCTCTTCCCCTGGGCCATTTCTTTACTAATGAAGTATTGCATCCAGGCCACGAAGTTGGAAACTTCCATGCTGGTGGGGATGCTGGGGGTGAGTATATGAAGAGCACCCTGCCACGGCACCAAGAGAACCACGAACCGGCTAGGTAGAGGCTGCAAATACATTTGCTGGCCACAAAACCTGCAAAACTCTCCTTCTTCTCACCAAGAACCATGCTCTCGAAACACACAAGAGAAGGCACACAAGAAATTGAGAGAAAGTCTTCCATCCTCACCCTCTTCCTCTTCCTCACTCTCCATGAGATCTTGCAATGAAAGCACAAGAGAGGGAAGCAAGAACAAGAAGGCAAGTGTTGTGCCAAAATGAGAGAGGAAGAAATGAACCGTGAGAGAAGAAGATAAAGGAAGAGAGAGGGTGTAACCACCTCAACCTCCCACCTCCCCAAATCCCACGGCTGCAACCACCTCCTTTTCCTTTCTTGAATTATAAAAATTCAAATTTGCATACATTGGCTAAGGTCTAAGGACCTTTCAATTTTTGGAATGAGACAAAAGGGTTTGACCTTTCCTTTTCCTAGCAATATTTTATAGTGTGTCTCTTTTGGACTACACATTTTACATTGCTTCATATTTGAAATTTTACAAAGGGGTACAATTGCAATGAGTCATTTTACAAAAAGTTGTTTCCATGTGAGCACATTTTTGTGCCTTTATTTGCACTGATTTCCTGGTTATCATTTCCTCCCACGCTTAAGTGTGAAGCGTCCCCGCAAACAAACTTGAAGAAGAACCACAATCAGCTCTTGGAAAAATCTTCATCTTCATCTTCGGTCGTCAATCTTCATTTCTTTTCTTCATTGTCTTTAAATTGTCATTGGATTTAGAAAGGAAAATAATCACAAAAAATGCACACACAACTAGGACGTTGAGCCTAGGTCACAAACACATGCCAAATAAAACTACAAGAAAATACCCGAAAGATAGGGCTCTTCAACAATTTGAGCACAAGAGCAATATCACACTTCAGTTAGAATGAAAGATAACCACACTATAAAGCTCATGAAGAAAACCCGAAAAAGATATTACATAAAAGCACACCCTCACAAGAGATATAGAAATGAGGTACTCCACCCGGTTCATTCGAAAAGGAAAAGAAAGGAAAATTTTATTACAAACACATAAATAACAAGAACTCAAATTTATTAAAATGAAAAGATAATGGAAAATTGTGTGTATATTGAAAGGGTTAATCTTGGTAAGAGAAGAATCGGCTCAAGATGAAATGAGATGTGTGCATGAATAACCATGAAGAAGGATGAATATTCATAAAATTGAAGTGTTGTTAAGGTCAAAGGTTAACACATTTTTTTAAAATAAAAATGATTGTAGGAGTCTGGATAAGTTCACGCCTTGCCACGTAATGGATAAGAGGAGTTGGAGATGAGGGTTGCTGCAACCGCCGTGTTGAAAGTAAAGCATTGGTACACTAATCTTGCCGCCAGGAAGGATTCGCTATTGGGATGGCATCGATAGGTAGACTGGAAGATCTAAGGCAAAGCACGTATACAGGGCATATATACAGGCTGGAAATTTTCGTCTCTAGTATTACAGTATGGAATAAGGGAGAATGGAACATACGCTAGCATCGAGAGAGGACGGAGATGCCAAAATGAGTATGGGCAGAGGACAGTAGTCTGGCGAAGGAGAGGTTTAGCATTGATGGGCAAGAACGATAATGATCGGGGCAGGAAAAACTCGCGTGGAGTAGACATAGCTAACCACATCCTTTCTGCACTTGATCGTGATGGGGCGAGCATCCTAACGGCGGGCAGTCAGTAAGAAATCCTTGATTTCGCTGATTTTCTTTGGCATGGCTGCTTCACTTCAGGAGTTGCGATGGAGTACCCAAACTCTAATTCTGCCGGGGGATGGAGAAGATAGGTATATGGCGTAAAGGGTGAAAGGGAATAGATGATGGATAGGAATGGAGAGGATTTGGAGGCCAACAATCGAACAATTGACAGCATTCTCTTCTCCTTCTTCTTACTCATGTGCAACATTCAAAAACCCCTCTTCTTCAACTTCTCGATCCTTGAAAATGCAGCCAAGAAAGATAGCTTGCTATGGTTAAAATATAGACTGCAAATCCTTTTCTCTTGCAAACTCCATGACCACCTCTTTTCCCGGCCAGTGCACCAAATGAAGAGCACCCTGCCACGGCACCAAGAGAACCACGAACCGGCTAGGTAGAGGCTGCAAATACATTTGCTGGCCACAAAACCTGCAAAACTCTCCTTCTTCTCACCAAGAACCATGCTCTCGAAACACACAAGAGAAGACACACAAGAAATTGAGAGAAAGTCTTCCATCCTCACCCTCTTCCTCTTCCTCACTCTCCATGAGATCTTGCAATGAAAGCACAAGAGAGGGAAGCAAGAACAAGAAGGCAAGTGTTGTGCCAAAATGAGAGAGGAAGAAATGAACCGTGAGAGAAGAAGATAAAGTAAGAGAGAGGGTGTAACCACCTCAACCTCCCACCTCCCCAAATCCCACGGCTGCAACCACCTCCTTTTCCTTTCTTGAATTATAAAAATTCAAATTTGCATACATTGGCTAAGGTCTAAGGACCTTTCAATTTTTGGAATGAGACAAAAGGGTTTGACCTTTGTTTTTCCTAGCAATATTTTATAGTGTGTCTCTTTTGGACTACACATTTTACATTGCTTCATATTTGAAATTTTACAAAGGGGTACAATTGCAATGAGTCATTTTACAAAAAGTTGTTTCCATGTGAGCACATTTTTGTGCCTTTATTTGCACTGATTTCCTGGTTATCAGTATAGTTGGTTCGGTGGAGGGTGTTATGAGGGTGGGGATAGGATGGAGGAGGGCCTTGCCTTTGCCTTCCAGGACGGTGGGCGGTGCGACTTCTAGTACCTGCGTGCTAGAGCTAGGCCCTTATTCCCTCAGCTGGCTCTAGGCTCTTGGATCATCAGCCTTGCACTGTTGCTCAATGGACCAGCATGTGGCTTCAACCAAGTCCTCGTCCTCCTTTCTTCTTAGTTCCTCTTTTTCCTCTGCAGTTCTTCTTTGCCTTTCTTTTTCGGCCTTCCTATATTCCTCCTCCAGTTTCTCCTTTTCTTCCTGCTCTTCTCTTTTTCTCTTCTCAGCCTCCTGTTTTGACACCTTTTTAGCCCTCTTGACTTGTTTTGTTGTTTCTTCCTCTTCCTGTTTCCTCTTCTTCTCCCTCTCCTTGGCCTCCTTGAGGGATTGTCTTTTGCCCTCTTGACTTGTTCTGTTGTTTCTTCCTCTTCATGTTTCCTCTTCTTCTCCCTCTCCTCGGCCTCCTTGAGGGATTGTCTTTTTACTTTTTTCAAATCCTCTTTCTCCTTCGTGCGACCTTCATCTGGTTTCTTTTTCTTCTGCGCTGTCTTCTTCTTGGGTTCCTTGACCTGCTTTTTGCTTGATTGCTTTTCTTGCCCCTGTCCTTCCTTATCAGTCTTAGTCCTGTTCGCTGGACCTCTCTTGGTACTGATGAGGGGGTGACCTATCGGGCATTTCCCCTTCTCCTTCTTCTGTATCCTTCGTCTCTTTCACTGCCTCCTGGATGAGCATAGTTAAAACGCTTCCATAGGCGATGAACGAGGCCTTGGATGAGGCCTTCTTTCTTTCTGTGGCCTTAGACACTTGAGACTCTCCTCCTGCGGGCGTGCTTTCTAAAGCTAGTGCTCTAGCCGCCTGGTCGATAGTTTTACGCACATAGCCGTTCCAATCGACTTCATGCAAGGTATGAGCCCCCACGTTCTCTAGCACGGGCACACTGATTCAGTGCATCAATGCATTGTCGCGCTGGGCTGGAGAAGAGCGCGTGTACCAGTTTTGCCTAAAATCTGGTTTTTGCATCAGGGATGTCCTGGATGCTGATGCCGTCATTTGTCAGCACATCCTCCTTTCTCATCTTCAGCATGGCGTACACATCTCTCTTTTGCTTCTTTTCTACTTTCGGCTCCAGTCCCAACGCCTTCTCCACCAGGCGGGGGTTAAGCGAACCTGCACTTGTTTGGTGTGTTGTCCCCTTCCTATTGTGACGGTGCCGCACTTGTTGTCGGGGTCGTAAGACCTGAGAAATTCCACACACTTTGTGTGGTTAGGTTCTTGTGCGAATCTTTCTAGGTACTTTGTGAAGTTGCATTTTTCAACGATTCTCCTGGCCGCCGCCTCCTTGGCCACCAAACCTTCTATGTTGTGAATGGTTCGGAACTTTAGCTGGTTGTATGTGGCTCTCGAGAGTGATGCTGTATTGCGCTCTTTTCTCTTCCTTGAATGGAAGTCGGTGGGCATGGTCTTGTTGCGACATCTTTCTTTCATATCATAAAGCCCAGTTTCCATTAGTGCTTCCAAATTAACAATTCACAAAAGCCATCATAGACTAAAAAGGAAAGACTCTATGTGTTTACTGAATGAAAGCCTTAAAATCTTATCCAATGTGGAGCCTTCCCTTTTAGCTTTAACTTTTTGCCTTTTATTTTAAATTTCTCTTGACATCTTCCTACCTCGCTCGTTGTCTATGCGCTTATGCATTTTGCTTGATTTTCACTGGTTTTAATTGATCTCTTGATTCACCTTACTCTCCTTCCATTCCTAGATTGAGAAGAGTCCTTACTAGGATTGAAGGTGTGGGAGGTTGAGGACCTTTGGCAATAGGTCTTAGGAGTCACCAGCGTAGGAACCAAGTGTAAAAATCGGGGTTGTACTCTAACTGAGCTGCGCGATCGAGATCAAAAGGGCGAGTGCCAACGTGTGTTATGTAAGTGAGAACATCTGTTAGGAAGTCACCGGAGGCACTGCAGCTAGCAATGTGTAGCTCCTCCTTAGTGAGTAGGCGATCGAGGTAAGGATGTCCCTTGATGTGCTCTTCTAGGGGGTGGTTGCGAAGAGTGGTTAACACTCTGTACGAGGTTAGCGCAATATAAGTGGGGCCGTACTCCGTTGTTTTGATTGCGCGGCACTGCTCCTCGTTGGTCATGACTTGGCATCCCTCTACTTCCCATTGCAACCTAAGAGTGTACCAGTGTTGCAAGAATGGGGATTCTGCCCCAGCAAGTTGGGATAATTCTGCAATTTCTTGGTCGGTGATGGCAGAAGTGGTTCGATGATCGTATGACGTTATGAGGCACTATTTGAGGGCTTGCTCTTTAGAGACCTTACTGTCAAGCAATATAGCAGCAGACTTTGCTGCCTTTGCGAAGGCAAGTTCAAATGTCTCCCAAGAACAAGGCATCGTGCGAATTTCGGTTACAAAAGGCTCGGGCAACAAGCCTAAGTCCAAGCAGTCATAGCTTAGAGCTAGCTCTCTGAAGGTGGCATCGAGCCATCTAATACAATCAACCACATCTTCCCCTGTATCTTCGGCTAGATCTGAGGCCAGTGTCAAAAATGACTTCCGCTCATAGGAGGGTTTAAGACGTGCTGGTGGTTGGGGTTTGATAGCACTAGAGCCTTTGACAGTGGATAGTTGTGGTTGTGGGTGTGCCTTAGGTTGCGGTTGGGCTTCTTGGCTTAGGGCTGGGGGAGCAGAAACTACTTTTGATGGTTTGCTACCTTCAAAGTGGATCATTGTAGTCGGATGGACTCTAGTGGGTGATGGGTCATGCAACGGTGTCTGTCGCTTGGGCCGGTAGGCTTGTTCGAGACTCTCGGGCATATGTGTAGATGGGCTTGATGGATGTGGGTCTGGGAAGCACTGCGGCTCATGGTTTTGAGGTTTGATGGGGCTGAGGGTGATCAAGCTTGGGGGTAGCATACGAGTGGCAGTCTTGGCCAAGTGGGCTTTAGGGATATATAACCAGGTCTTTCCCTCATAGTAGCCTTGCACGTGCAAGAGGGCTTTGGAGACCCACCTTTGTCGAATCATGCCCTGATTTCTGTAACTACGCCTTGGCATCGTAGGCTTAGCACTTTGGGTCTTATGAGGTTGTGTGTGACAACTCCTAGGCAGTGGTTGTGGTTGTTTAGGCCTCCATTGGAACCTAGGCTGTTGAGCCTTAGCTTTTGTTACCACGAGTAGTGGTTCTTGAGAGGTGGTGGGTGGTGGCCGATACCCTTCTCCTTAGATTCGGATGCTAATAGTCCTATCATTGGTCATGCGGACTGTTCCATCACGCAACCCTTGTTGAAAGGTGTATCATGCGGATGTTGCCTATGGCGAGGTGAATGCACTGCAACTCATAATCGACGTGGCAACAAGTTTGCTTCTTGAAGTTTCGCCCTGGCAGCGTCTCCGTGCCTGCGTCCTTGGTGTTTGGTAGCACATAGAAGATCATTGGTACAATTTCAGTCTTGATAGAAACGACGGCCCTGCACTTGCTGAGGAGTGCATAGGAGCGACCCCCATATGGATTTAACCTGGCGTTAGTGGGTTGTAGTGGTAGTTTGCCAAGTTGGGTTCAATGATCATGAGTCAAGACATTGAAGTCTACTCCCTTGTCAATTAAGGCATTGAAGATGCATGTTTGCCTGGTAGTGACCGTGATGTGCAGGTATGTAGGTTCCACGATTTCCTCATCCGTGTCATCGATTTCGGTGATGGTGGCCACCCAGACGTTGACTGGTGGTTCCAACATTGGTGGTTCATGCAAAGGACGAGTGGAGGGATAGTATTTCTTGACGCAACTGCCATTGAAGAAGCCTATTCCTTTGCTGGCTAGAGTCTCAAGCTTGATGTTGTCGGTTCGGCTGATGACACGGACCCTGAAAGGTCCAAGACCTCAAAACTTCATTTTTTGCTTGTGCCCCTTGACTGAGTATAGGAGCACTAGGTCGCCTTGCTCGAAGTCGCATTGCTTGACATGCTTGTCAAACTAGCTCTTGTGTCGTGCCTTCTCGCATACGAGTACATGAGTGGCTAGAAGACAAGTCTTCGCGAGAGGCGTTCGAGCTCTACTAGGCATTGCATCCATGCTTCCTTTCCTTCCCATCACTCCTAAAGTGCAATTTGTAGGCTAGGCACGAAGAATTCTATGGGGAGAATTGCTTCGGTTTCGTAGGTCAGCCTAAAGGGGGTCTGTCTGATGGCCGTTTTGTAAGCTGTGCAGTAAGCCCACAAGGCCGCCATCAGCTTATTATCCCAGTCGTTGCGTGAGGCCGAGACTACCTTGGTTAGGACGCTGACAAGAATCTTATTTGTGGATTCCGCCTGGCCGCCGTTTGCTTGAGGGTAGTATGGAGAGGATTTTCGATGGATAATTAGGAAGGTGGATAGGAGATGAGTTATCACTTCGTTGATGAAGTGTGTCCCCTGGTCTCACTGACTAGTTCGATGGGGCATCCGAATCATGAGATCACCTGCTCCCATAGGAACTTGGCATTCATTCAAGTATTGTTCTTTCGGGTTGCTCTTGCCTCTGCCCACTTCGTTAGGTAGTATGTGGTGGCCACAATGATGTTGGCACAACACTGCCCCCACAGCGATTTTAGAAGCATCGATATGCACGTGGAAGGTTATAGTCTAATCCGGGGCTCGTAGAATTGGTGATGTTGTTAGAGCCCTCTTCAACTCTTCATATGCGCATTGGCAGGCTTCAGTCCATTTGAAGACAATCAGTAGTTTGTATAAAGGTCTTGCTATCAATGAGTAATTCAACACAAACCGTCGATAGTATCTCGTATGGCCTAAGAAGCATTGAACTCCCTTGTAGTTGGTTGGGGGTGGAAGGTCGACAATAGCCCTGACCTTCGAGAAGTCAGTGGCAATGCCGTTCATCGACACCACATGGCCAAGGATGCATCCATGTTTCACCCAAAACTGGCATTTCAAGGGGTTCAGGGAGAGACGATATAGACGACACCGATCAAAGACTGCTTGGAGTTTGTTCAAGTGTTCCATCCAGGTCGAGTGAACGCAGAGGACATCGACAAAGACTTCTAACTCCTTGCGAAGCATGTCTTTAAATATGGTGCACATGAGACGTTGGAAGGTGGCAGGGGCATTGGTCAACCCGAAAGGCATGACTATGTATGCAAAGACGCCCCACTCGGTGGCAAAGGCAGTCTTATGCCTATCGGCAGGATGCACTTGCATTTGGTTGTATCCTGAGAAGCCATCTAGAAAACTATAGGCCTCCTTGCCTGCCACTCTTTCAAGCATGTGCTCGGTGTATGGCAATGGATAATTATCCCTTCTGGTAGCAGCGTTCACCTTTTTATAATTGACGCACACTCTAATTTTTTCATTTTTTTTCATCACAATGACTATGGGTGATACCCAGTCTGTGTGCTCAATTTCGTAAATCAATCCTGATTTCATTAGCTTATCAATTTCTTCCTTGACCGCATGAGCATGCTTAGGATTCATTGGGTACGGTCGTTGCTTCACCGGCACTGTGTCAGGTGTCATGGGTATGTTATGAGTCACTACACTCGAATCTACCCCTTTAAGCTCTTCCAAGGACCATGCAAACACGTCCACATACTCTCGCAAGAGAGCGACCAGACTCGCTTCCTCGTTCTAAGCCAAGTCATCGACAACGAAGATTGGTCAGGGTGTCTCCCCTTCCCGGGCTAAGTTCACCTCTTTGACCCTGGCTGGTCCCTCGATTGGTTCGCTCGTTTACCCTTGTTGTTTGGCACCCATCAAGATCACTACCCTATCTCCTTTCATGAATTTTGTAAATCGTTTTGGAAGGTCCCGAGGTTTTTGTTGCTCGTCTGTTCGGGTGTCCCTGGGTTGGTTCGCCCTTCCTTGCTTCAATCGTTTGCACCTCAGGTGGATGGGTAAGTCCCCGGCTGTGCATTGGGTCTTGGGCGGCCTAGGTATTTCTGGGTCACTATCGGATCTCACTTCTGACTCAGAGTCAAACTCGCTGTCTTCGTTAGAAGAGGGGGTCTCCCCTGGTGGTTGCAGTTCAGATGGTGATTCTACTCTAAGTACTTGTGTCGCCCCTAGTTGAGCTAGGCCTGCTTGCTCAAGGTCTATGGCTGCTACGTGTTCTAACCAGGCACGGTCACAATTTATGTGCATGAATCCTCGCTCTGTCTTGCAGGCACTTCTTTTTTGCGGCTTGGAATCCGCCCGTATTTGTTCTATTTCATGTCCCTCCGTGTCGTACTCTACCGAATCCACCTCACCCTCACTTCCATCACTGAAGGGTTGGCAGTCTTCGTACTCGTCATCAGAGTCCTCTGCGCCAGTCGGTTCGTTGTCCCGTAGGGCTTGGTACATCTCTTGTGCTGATCCGGGACTAAGGCCCAGTTGTACATAAGGTTCAAGTCATGCACTCTGGTCCATTGCCACTTGGATTTGCCTAAAAGGTCTTGAAGTGGTGTGAGGTTTGCTGCTGAGTTGTCAGCGAGCTTGTTTGTTAAGTATTCCAGGGCCTCATGGAGTTCTTTCTTGTTGCCTGGCACTTGGAAGGTGACAGGCTTAGGTCTCCCAAGATGGGTTCCTTTCATCATGCACATTGGTATAGAGGGCATGTCCTCGGTCGTGCCCATCATCTTGATGGCTTGCTCATGCTCTTCTTGGTCCGAGAACGGCAGGTCGATTGTAGCAAGGACATGCATCCAATCTCGCTCGTCTTCTGGACATGGGATATACTTGGTCAAGGGCCCATAAGACTTCTTGACCTAACTGTCGTCCTTGAGCATGGAGGAGATGGCATCCAAGTTGACTGGTGAGGTTTTCCAAGTGTCTATCTCCACCCTCACAGCTTCCGTCCTATTGCCTAAGAATATCAAGCTCCTACCCCAATCTTCAATAACTCTAGCATTACACATCTAGGGCCGGCCTAATAGGACATCGTAGTCCACCCCCTTCATGACTATAAAATCGACAGAGAACTGGACACCTGTGATTTTCACTAGGCAGTTTTTAAGTACCCCAAATGGCCTCACCCTCATGCTATTTGCTAACGTGACATTAAACCGAGCGGTCTCAACAGGTGGGTTTCCCCAGATCTGTAGTACTGCATGGCTTAGCACACTAACCTCGGCTCCCATGTCTACGATCCCCTTTCTTGTTGTGTCTCCTAAGGCTAGGACTGGTAACACTGCATGCATCTTGATGCCTTTCTAGCTCAAACTGCTCTACAAAGCTGTATGGGTTGTCATGGGGCTAGTACTTGTCGAGCTGCTTTGCGAATATCAGGATTTTAGACTGGCTCTTAGAGCCTTGGGTTGCTCCTAACCCTACCAGTAGTGAGGTCACTAATGTTGTAGCACTTTGCTCTGGTGCGGTGTTGTCTAACAATCGCTTCATAAGAAGTTGGCTCAGCGTTAAGTCTCCTTCTAGGGCTCTCTTGTGATCCGTTCGGTTTCTGTCGGCTAAGTTCATCACTCGATGTGCCTCACGCAACTTCGTGCTTTGCCTTTGACTCCTGACTTGCTGGTATTTATTGTACGTGGCTATGCCTGCCAATGCCTTATATGGGCTAGCTTCCTCTCCTCTTCTAAGTCTGCAATGATAGCATCTGCTGTCCGACCGCGATGCTCATATCGGGCATGCGCATCGTAGTTGTGACTAATTGCTGAATAGCCTCTGGGAAGACACCCAAGTCGAGTTCCTCGTTGGACCTATGGTCCGAGCTTTCCTCCGCCATAGTCGAGCTCTCGTGCTTCACCAAGCTATCGATTGAATTGAGTGGGTTTGCCAAATCCCCTTTGTTTGCGCCGCTTGGTTGATCCTACTTTGCGTGTTGATGGTTTGTCTCCGTCCGTGGGTTCTCTCCTATTCGTGGGTTCCTTGAGTAGCTTATCTGAGTGAGTTCCTTGACTTATTAAATACATTCCTCAAGTTATCTTCACTCCGTGAGTGTGTTCTTTATGGTGCACATGTGTTCAATTAGGCTTTCAGTTTTTCTTAAGTGCACTTCAAGTGCGGAAATTCAAGGTGCGTGCGGCAAACAGCCTCTAAGCGTCTCGTGCACCCTCGGGCCTGATAGGCTTTGTAGATCAATTCTCTGGCCATCTAGGTGGGATTTAGGGTCTTTCGGCTACGTTGCCTTGCCGTTGTTTGGGCTCAATTAGAGTTTTATGGCTCGGTGGGTCACCTTCTAGGTCTTTGGGTTTCTAGGTATCGCAATAGCCCACTCAAATTGTTAAGTGGCCATGCCTTTTGATTTTGTCTACTCGGTGCACCACAATCAGGCTCTAATCGTTAGGAGGGCTCATGACAGGTTGTGCTATTGAGCTCCAGTTGGGTCAAGTCAAATCTCAGAGACTAAGTTAGGCACACACTTGGCCCAATTGGTTCGAATTGCAGGGGTTGAGCGAGTGACTCGGACGGGCCAAATCACGCTTGTCCGAGTGCAAAAAGTTTTTTTAGTAGGCCGAGGTCCGAGTGGAGTGACTCGGATGGGCCAAGCCAGATGATGGGCCGAGGGCCGAGTCGGGTCCTGGGCCTAGTGGACTTCAGCCCGAATCTAGGTTTGATCAAAGGGCCGAGTGGAGTAACTCGGACGCGTCGAGTGGAGTATTGGGTCCGAGGGCCGATTAGGGTTTTCAGGTCGAGGTCCGAATGGGCGGGTCCGAGGGCCAAGTCTGGGACTCTACCTAATAAGGGCCGTTCGGACGGGCCGAACATGGCGCGATGAATACTGTGCAACGACGATTTTGATTGAATCTCCCTATTCAGGAAATCATCCCCTGCATAAACTTCCAGATCCTGGCTAAGGCACCAAGGGAAGTGATTGCTATACCTTGGGTGAGCAGTAGGCTCTCCGACGATGCGATCGAATCGAATCTTTGCGGGGGCTCTCTCTCTTTCTCTCTTTCTCTCTCTCTCTCACTACAAAAATTGCAAATGAGCTCTCCCTTGGCCTCCTGGCCCTTAAACCCCTTCCCGGGTAGGGCTTTGACACTCTCAATCACTCACTTGCCAACATTAAGCACCCTGTTTTGCCCTGTTTGCAACAATATACCCTACCTTTTCCTGGTTCGATTTCCTAATGCTATCCTACACTAAATGAAACGAGAATCGAAAGCAACAAACTAACATGATTTCTCCCTATTTTCCAATCATCAAACAAACAAACTAACCCAAAATACTTACTTGTTTGGAAGATCAAAATACCCAACCTTCCTACCTACCTCAAGCTTCATTTCGGGGGAGAATCCCTTACTTCGATGCTTGATATGGGGCACGCAAGCGCTCAAGCTTGAATTCGTGGTTCCGGCAATGGAACCAAAATGTGGGAGCTTTTGCTCAACCGCCAAGACCCACGGACTGCTTATTGTTTTAAGCGTTCCAAGCGAGCTCTAATAGCTACCTCTCACATAGCCGACGCACCCTCGATCCTACGAGTGTAGTGAGCTTACCTTGATGCCGATATGAGTTGCCTCCTCTCTTTCACACTCCGGTAGCTCCACGATCCTAGATGCTAGCTCAAGCATGCTCAAGCCTCCTCCATCTCCAAGCTCCAACCGCCATAGCCACGCACAAGAGAAGGAAAGAGAAGAGAAGAGAAGAGGAGATGGTGAAGAGCTTCACCCCCTTGATCCCTCACTCCCACTCACTCACTCCCTTACACTCACAATCACTCCCTCTCTCAAGAGTGCACACAAGCAAGGAGAGGAGAAGAAGAGAAGAAGAGAAGAGATCTTGTTGGGCTCACACCAAAAGAATGAGCTTCCATTCACTTTTTGAACTTTATATATACAAACCCTAAAACCCCATGGGCACCCATCCTTTTTTACATGACTGTCCATTATGGCAAGGTCCCTTTTTCTAATTCCCTCTTTTTACTTCATGCCCTAGGCCTATATTCGACTATTCTTTTACAAGTGGCATAGGAGGGAGCCTGGTGCTCTTTTACAAGAGTTTTTGGAGTTTTTGAGGTGCCTTTTATTTAAAGCTACGCTTTTGGCCCCGACTTAGCTTTGGAGACCGCATGCGTGTCCTTGCTCCTTTTCCATCTTCTTTCTGCTTTTTCATTCGTCCTTCCGTCTTCTCGGCTTGGGGTTAACAACTTGACTTCACATAGAGCATTTCCTAGATCGAACTCATGGAAGTTTGCAATAGCCTTTTTTTCTTTCCACACCATCCTCTCTTTCAACTTTTTGACAACCTTAACAACCTCCTTCACTTTTGACTTATGCTTTCTCTTAACCACGGGCTGCTCTAAGACACCTTTATATTTTAGAAGACCCACATGGGTATTGGTATTTGCAAGCTTCTTGTCAACCACAATAAGCTTAGGTATAGCTTTGCTAGTACTAGGGTCATCATTTTGAACCTCTCTCATTTTTTGGCCCCTAATGAACATTCTCACATTGTTAGAGGCTATGTTTCCATCAATTGGAGGCAACTCTACCATATTAAATCCACTAGGAACTTCCTCTAGTGTGGCTTTTTCCCTTTGCAAGATTTTGTTAGGGCACTTCTCTCGAGGATTCACATAATTTGAATGATGATTCATTGGCTCGAGTTATTGACTACCTTGTTAGAGTGAACTAAATCTACTCCAATATGTATTGGCCGTATGTCTTGACTTCCCATATATATTGCACTCCATATGAGAGAAATTCTATGGGAGGTGCTGACCACCACACCACTTACAATAAATATTGATGGAACACCCTCTTTAGGGCATCGAATTTCTCTTAAGTTTTGCTGCTTTCTTGAGGAAGCTTATGTCTATAGCTATTTTTCTATATTGTTTAGTTACCATGTCAATATAATGCTTCATCATTTCCTTGTCTTCCTCAAGAACATTTGATGCACTAGACTCATAACCGTAATCATCCACTTGGCATCCCAATGTCTTAACCACCTAGTTAGATATTAGTGGCTCATTAGTTGGCATTACATTGGGATTCCTCATTTGGCTTTTGCTATTTAATAGGCCCACTTGGCTAGCAATTGTCATAGTAGCATTAGGAGGAGCTGGCAACATATGTATATTTTTCATGATGCCTCCTCTTGCATTAGGGTTTATCATGGGTGGACTTATCGCACCTTGACCACCACTAGTTGTAGGTAATGCCAAATTATTATTAGGACCTAGACTTGAATAGAAATTTTCCCTGGATGTATAGGATGCTTGTAATTGCAACTTTATCTCCTCCGCTCATGTTAGTGAGAGGAACATTACTTAACTAGACTTGGATATTGAAATCCAATCCATGTAGGAAGTAATGTAGTTGGAGCAACAGGTGGAATGGGAATGGAGGCTTGCAATTTGCGGAACATCTCCTTCAATTTGTTGATATAAGCTCGAGTGTTCTCATGAGGCTCTTGAAGTGTTACATTCAAAACCTGCAACCAATATTAACCACCTCTCTCAAGAGAAAACTTTCTTTAGAAGGCCGTGTAAAATAGATCTATCATAGATGGTTCCAGCTTCCAAGCCATCATAGCACATTGCATCTCTTTCTTTCAAAGTCATATTAAAGAACATCATAAGATATCCTTCATGTCCTAAATCTAGCAATTAAACATCAACTTTTGGAACTCACTAATATGGAGCTTTGTATCCTCTTTTGATAACCCATTAAAAATAGGTAGGGAAAAACCAAGCGTTGGCAAATCCATTGTCCCCACAAGTATTGCAATGGGTTGTGCCATTGTAAGGAGTAAGTTTTCTCTAGGGGTTTGTATTAAGGGGGTTACACTCCCACTTAGAGTAGACTGACTTTTTGGAGAAAGGAAAACACTAGAGCTTCCTCCTCCCCCCTACGGACTAACCAGGATATTAATTGGGTCAACAAGAACTCTCACTCATAGTGATATTGGACTATTGCACTAGAATATCTCATAAGGGTCTTTGCTCTCCATCTAGCCCTTTTAGCTCTTTCTTGAAGTTGAATCTTGGCTTCATGGTTTCAAGATATAATGGATCTATCTCGATTAACTAGGTCCCTATTAACTGAGGTTTGAAAATTGCCACTTATTAGCAGCTTCCAAAGAATGTACTACATTTCTGGACCAAAAATAGACCCGACATTGACTCTAAGGCTCTACCTATGGTTCCTACACTCTCCAAACAACCCCCACATTCTTGTGGCCAAGAGTGTTTGGATGCTACGAAATGATTTATCTAACGAATGCACTTGTAGACATGAGTTTCAAATTATAATCCAACGTATGACTCCAAGCAGATGTAGCATCCCATATATATCAGTGACTAAAACCTCATTATTATACATACAAACAGAGCACCCTCCCAATTGATTTATGTGGCTCCTATGGCTCTCCTATAGCCCTAAGATTAGCCCTAGATGCACAGTTTCAAACATAAAGAAAAAATATGACAAAATCCTCTCATTATGTACATAACCATCTAGGGATATTTCAACCTCACTCAACATCTCTCCAAAGATCTGTTGAGATATCGAGCTCCACTCATGATATGCCAGGGTGACCATTGTGCATTTATGTCACCGACTTGTCAGTTGCAGATGCGGTTGGTACACCGCCCATGAATAATAGCTAGATGACAACTATCCTTATCTACTCTAGTTCGTGGCTCAGTTAGTATGCCACCTTAGTTAGTTGAGTTTGGTTTGAGACCCATATATAGGGATCTTCTATTTCTATGTACTAGGTTCTTTTTGGCTTACACAACTAAGAAGAGGAAAACTGTTTTCAGCCTCCACCTTTGTGTGTATTCCCCCCATTGTGCAAGCAAGAAAGCTACAAGTGAGACTCCTTCCTTCTCTCCCACAATCTTGACATGGTATCAGAGCCTTGTTCGTGGTAAGGAGCTCAAGAAAGTAAGCCAAGTTTGCGGTGTTCTGGTAAGAGGACCAGTGTTGCTTTCATTTTTCTATTTTGGGAGCAAGTCTCAGTAGTAGGTAGCACAACCGGAAAGTGCAAGAGTGCATTGTCTCAGATTGAGACGCCCTTCGCGGTGTAGCAAGAGGGCAGTATATGTTGCGGGTAAGGGCTTTAGCCCTTAGTTGCTCTGTTTTTTTGATTTGAGGCTATTTCGGGGCCTGTTTTGGAGGCGGAAGTATTCTGCACGCACTCAGGAAAAGGCCCTGTTTTATGCTGTGCGACCACTGTTCTACAGGTCGGTGAAAAGTTACTATAGAAATTGCATCGTATGCCTGTGCGCAGAGACATTGGGAGTTATAGAATCATCCTTGTTGCCTGTTGATGCAAAATCGTCACTAGGAAGTGGCTTTGTGGTCAAATACCACTTTCGTCAGTTTTGCAGATTTGCCCTTGTGAGGTTGAAGCTGTGTTTTCTTTATAGTGACAGAATTTTTTGCAGTGTTCTGTAATGGCATCTGATTCTCTTTCACAGATTGTCATTGAAAAGCTTGAGAAGAACAACTTCCAAGCATGGAAGTTCAGAATGACGAATTTCCTTATGGGAAAAGGATATTGGGAATTCGTTGGAGGAAATGAAGAAGAACTAGTTCTTCCTGATGTTCCCAATCAACAGCAAATACAGGCATTTAAAGCATGGTATGAGAGAGCCAAGAAAGTTATGTACTGACTGTCTATCAGCATTTCAGACTCTATGATTGTGCATATTCAAGACAAGTACGCCAAAGGAGGCATGGGATACTTTGTCAAAAATGTATAGCACAAATACGCAAGCCAGGAAAATGCAACTCAAGCAAGAGTTGCACAATGTGCAAATAGAGAGTATGAGCATCAATGACTACCACATGAAGGTGAAGAAGATTGCAGATGCACTTGCTTCCATTGGGTCGCCAGTGGAAGATGATGATTTAGTTTCTGTGACCTTGAATGGTCTAGGAAAGGATTATGCATAGTTCTGAACATCCATTTCCATCCGTAAAAGATTTCCTGATTTTGAGGACTTGTTTGCTCTTCTAATTTCTGAGGAGCAGAGAAATGGGGTGCATCTTCTTCAGGAGGAACTTCAAAAGAAGCTGTCTTCTACTCAAATGCTGGAAGAGGTAGAGGCAAAGGTAGAGGAGGCCGATCTGGAGGCCGTGGTAGAAATCAGAATATGCAGCAAACTCAAGAAAACCAGTCCTATGGAGGAGGATGTGGTAACTCTAGAGGCAGGGGGAGCCAAAGAGGTCGTAGTAGATGGCAAAGAGGCCAAAATGCAAATAGTAATGTTGAATGCTGCTACTGTGGTAAAATGGGTCATATGGCTAAAGACTGCTATAAAAAGCAGAATGATATCATGAATGAAAAATTGCAACAAGGGAATTATGGATCTTCTAGTAGACAGGGTGATGACAGAAATGAGCATTTGTTTATGGTGCAGCACATGAACAATTCTGTGACAAGTGCAGAAGAAAGCAACGATGTATGGTATGTTGACTCAGGTGCATCAAACCACATGATAGGTCATGCAGAATGGATGGAGGATGCAAGGAAAATGGAAAAACCAGGATCTGTGGAAACTGGTGATGATACTGCACATCCTATTGTGCAATTTGGAAAAATTCCTTTGTCTATGCAGGATGGGAAAAAGAAATACTTGTCCGATGTATTTCATGTCCTGAATATCACCAAGAATCTGGTTTCTGTTGGTCAAATGGTTGAGCAGGGCTTGCAGGTCAGATTTAATCCTCATGGATGCTTTGTTGAGGATATGAAAAATAAAGGTCGCTTGATAGCAAAAGGAAAGAAGAAGGGCAGAATGTTTACGTTGGATGCAGACATGCCTGAATTGAGTGCAGCAATGTTTGCACATGGGACCGGTGTAGTTGCAGATATTAATATATGGCATAAACGCATTGGTCATGTTAATGTACAGCGACTTAAATCAATGCAGGCCAAAAATATTGTTGCAGGATTGCCTAAATTCAAGGTTGCAGAAATGCATAAGGTATGTGAAGCCTGTCAATTTGGAAAATAGGCAAGGAAACCATTTCCTAGACATGTTCAAGAGAGTAAGAAGCCATTGGAATTAATCCACTCTGATGTGTGGACTACTAAAGCTGCATCTCTTGGAGGCTATCATTATTTTGTCACTTTTATTGATGACTATAGCAGAAAAGTTTGGGTTTATTTTATGAAAAAGAAAAGTGAAGTTTTTGGGCATTTCAAAACTCTTAAAGTTATGGTTGAAAAAGAAACAGGCCTGGAAATAAAATGCCTAAGGTCAAATGGAGGGGGAGAGTACCTCTCAAATGAGTTTGCAAGGTTTCTGCAGGAGCATGGCATAAAGCAGCAATATTCATGCAGTCATACCCCACAACAAAATGGAATTGCAGAAAGGAAAAACAGGCATATTTGGAGAGGTATCTCGTGCCATGCTCAACGAAAAAGACTTGCCAGATTTTTACTGGGCTAAAGCAGTTGCTACAGCAGTCTACATAATGAACAGGACTCCCACTGCAGCAATACATGGGATGACTCTAGAGGAGAGGTATACTGGTAGGAAACCAGATATTTCTCATTTGAAGATTTTTGGTTGCATTGCCTACGTTCATGTGCTAGATGAGTTGAGATCCAAGTTGGATCCAAAAGCTGAGAAGTGCATCTTTATTGGTTACTCTTTGCAGCAGCAGAAAGGGTATAGATGCTATAACCCTTCTACTCGTAAGTTTACAGTGAGCAGAGATGTTGTTTTTGATGAGATGAGTAGCTGGTATAAACCAGTAAATGTGATTGATGATATAGATGCAAAAAATGGTAATGCTGCACAAAATTCACAACAGAAGTCACAAAATATTAGTGGACCTGGAGTGTTCTCTAGCAGTGGTTCACATTCTTCACCATGGACAGGCAGATTGAGATTATGAGAATCTTCTCAAAGCAATGTAGATAGTGGTATTCAGGTATCACGAAAAGGAAAAGAGAAGTTAGATCAGCCCATGTTTGATGTGAATGCAGGTCACTCTTATGTGGATGGTGAATCCAGTGGCTTAGAACAGAGCATTGATGATGAGTTGGGTATTCCTTCTATTGTTACACCTAGAGTAAGGAAGACCAGGGATGTTTTGAGAGCTCCTGGGAGTGAACGTACTTTGCGCAGGTCTATTAGAGCTAGGTATCCTATGGATAGGCTGAAATATGATGGATTTACAGCCATTCACTATGCATATATGGTCAAAGTGATACAGGAACCAGAACCCACTTCTTTTGAGCAAGCCATGGGAAAAGAAAAATGGGAGAAAGCCATGGATGAAGAAATGGATGCCTTGGAAGCAAATGCTACATGGGAATTGGTACCTTTGCTTAAAGATAAGAATGCAATTGGTTGTAAGTGGGTTTATAAGGTGAAACACAATGCAAATGGTTCTGTGAACAGATACAAGGCAAGATTAGTAGTCAAGGGGTATGCACAAACATATGGCATTGATTATGAAGAAACATTCAGTCCGGTTGCAAGGATGGAAACCGTAAGAGCAGTCATTGCTATGGCTGCATCAAAGGAATGGTCTTTACATCAAATGGATGTAAAGAATGCCTTCTTGCATGGTGATTTGCAAGAAGAGGTATATATGGAGCAGCCACCAGGTTATGTGCATGCTGTTCATCCTGAGTTTGTTTGCAGGTTGAAGAAAGCATTGTATAGCTTGAAGCAAGCACCTAGAGCATGGTCTGACAAGATATGACAGTATCTTGTCACTATTGGCTTTCAGATTTCCAAGGCAGATTTCTCACTTTATGTGAGAAAAACAGAGAAAGGTATTATGCTACTTGTCAGTTATGTTGATGATTTGATTATGACATGTGACAGTGATGAAGATATCCTTCATGTGAAAATGCTATTGAAGCAGAAGTTTGAGATGAAGGATTTGGGAGAGCTACGTTATTTCTTGGGCATTGAGGTGATTAGATCACCAAGTGGGATACGACTCTTGTAGAGGCAGTATGGATTGGACATGCTATCCAAATATGGGATGACAGGCTGTAAGCCTATTTCAGTTCCTTTGGAGCAGAATGTGAAGCTGAGCGCAGATGCAGGTGAGCTTCTGGAAGACCCTACTATGTACAGACGCATAGTAGGAAGTTTGATTTATATGACTATTACTAGGTCATATTTGAGCTATGCTGTTGGATTGGTAAGTCAGTTTATGCAGGCTCCAAGGAAACCGCATTTGGATGCGGCTAGACGCATACTCAGGTATGTGAAGTTCACATTGCAGTATGGACTATTTTATGAGACTGGGGTTCAGATACAGTTGCATGGATACACTGATGCTGATTGGGCTGGTAGTATTTTTGATAGACGATCTATCAGTGGATATGTGTTCTCTTTTGGGAGTGCTGCAGTCACTTGGAGCAGCAAGAAACAGCCTACAGTTGCCTTGTCGAGCACAGAGGCTGAGTACAGGGGCGCAGCAATGGTTGCATGTGAGGTAGCTTGGTTGCATAAGCTACTTTATGATATGCATCAGCCTACAGATGGGCCATTTGTCATTTATTGTGACAACATGAGTAGTATACACTTGGCAAATAACCCAGTCTATCATGCTAGAACAAAGCACATTGAGGTGCATTATCACTATGTGCGGGAGAGGGTTTTACTAGGTCTTATTGATCTAGTTTATGTCAGCACAGAGGATCAGGTAGCTGACATATTTACGAAGGAATTGGGCGCAGAGAAGCTGCGCAAGTTGTGCATTTATGTCACCGACTTGTCAGTTGCAGATGCGGTTGGTACACTGCCCATGAATAATAGCTAGATGACAACTATCCTTATCTACTCTAGTTCGTGGCTCAGTTAGTATGCCACCTTAGTTAGTTGAGTTTGGTTTGAGACCCATATATAGGGTTCTTCTATTTCTATGTACTAGAGTTCTTTTTGGCTTACACAACTAAGAAGAGGAAAACTGTTTTCAGCCTCCACCTTTGTGTGTATTCCCCCATTGTGCAAGCAAGAAAGCTACAAGTGTGACTCCTTCCTTCTCTCCCACAATCTTGACAAGATCACCATGCTACCTTACAGTAAAGAAACCTCACATGCTCAGCATTGGTCACACAACGAGATATACAAGTGCTATTCACCCAAGAGTTTTCATTTAGATACCATGCTTAAATGTAAATGTAACATGTATGACTCATTGTGCTCAAATAATTCTAACTATAAATCATCCAAGTATTATGCAAAAAATAGTCTTTTCATGATTTCTTTCCTGTAATGTTATGCTACATTACAAAGGGACAATATTAGGCTTACCCGTACTACCATTCCTCTTCAAACTTAAATAAGTTGAAGCCTATATACCAAAATATGCAATGAAATAAAAAATTATTAACTCTTTTTAGTGAGCTTCTGTAGAGCTTCTGTTCCTGTCATGTTCTGTTCGGTATGCCTCTGTAAGTGTTTTGTGGAATGTATGTGTGACTTTGGGAAAGTTTTCTATCTTTGGAAAGAGGTGAATGTAAGTTCAAAAGAGCTCAAGGAAGTGGAAGAAGCATCTACTGAAGACTCGAGAAGAATGGAGCGAAGTGATAGTGATGAGCTATTAAGAGTCACTATAGTGGCTCTGGTGATCTTTCATATCAGACACACCTTTTGGAAGAGGCATCCACGACCAAAGAAGGATTATTATGAGTGATTATTGAGTATTTTAGTGAGGAGATGATGTACTATTGATTGATTGAGAGAGAGAGAGAGAGAGAGAGAGAGAGAGAGAGAGAGAGAGAGAGAGAGAGAGAGAGAGAGAGAGAGAGAGAGCCAATCCTATGTAAAACAATATATTTATCTATGAGAGATTGTGAAAGAAAACTATGAAGACAGTGAAGATGAATACTATGTGATTTTATTTCCATTCAAAGTGGTGTTTATCTTGTGTTCTCTTTTTTGGTTGATGAATTCTATGAAGAATATGAAGAGAATGATCAATTTTATTAAAGTTAAAGCCATGGGAGATTTTTTTTACGAAGTGCGTGAAGATTTCTTGCTCATGGTGTTCTTTTCCTTGTTGTGGTTCTCTAAAGAATGAAATAAAAGCTTGTTGATGTTACAAGATAGATTTTCTTGCATTAGAAACCCTATTTCCTTGGTGTTCCTTTTGGGGCTTCATGTTGGTGCGCAATCGGGGAAACATTGCCATCAACAAGCATCAGAAGAGGCTGAAAATGAAGAAAATGCCAAGAAGAGAAGAATTCAATGGATGCTTGCAAAGTTCATTCTACCACTGAAGGATTGGAGATTCTCATTGCTAAAGCCACTTTCCATAAGAATTTCATCCCACAATGGCAGAAACATATTACCATCATGATGCAGGCTCTATGTGGTGGACTATTTTCTCTTTTTGTTGAAGCAACAAAGACACGCATCTTGGTGGCAAATTGTTTGTGAACAAACTGAAGTGCAGAAACAGAGAGAATGATCATCCATGGGAGATTTGGCATTCATTGAGAAGTTTCTAGACAGCGTCAAGTGGGAGATCATGAAGAAGCTTCAAGAGTCCTGGTCAGTGGAGGTTTACGAAAATAAGAAAGAAATGAGTTGGCATTTGTTTGTGGATGCTCAACAACAGGACACTTGGGACGCATGGTGTATTGACAATCTCCTGTTTGTCCAATTAGCAACCCATTGAAAGTTGGTGGATAGAGTATTCTTCACAATATACACTATTGAAACCATTAGAAGTTGGCATTATTATGATGATGGCACAACAATGATCCTTAGAAAAATGAGTTTTGATACCTTCAGAACGGAATAGCTTCCTCTCTATAGTGGTTTGAAAGCTAAATTCAGAGATGTAGAAAAGAAGGAAGCAGAAGAAATGTTGGCCAAAGAGTCCCAGAGAGACTAAAGCCCCTCTGACTCTATTCTATTGAGTATAGACCAACTGGTTGGAGCCAACTCCCTGATGAATGACGTAATCAAGAGGCAAGCACTAGAATGAGTCCAGAGATACGTGAGAAGAGAGAAGGCAAAAATCAAGGCTAAGAACGAGCTTGTAGCAGCAAAAGCCTCCTTTGATGCCTTAAAAGCACTTTTTACAGAAGTCCCCATGGCAACTCATGATCCCCTTCCTAGTTAAATCCGTCCTAGAATTATTGATGACAGGTTAGCAAATGTAGTCCCATTGCCAATGTTCACGCGCTCGACTACATCTAGACTAGTGTACCAAATCCTCCCCTTATCACCTAAGCACAGCCCAAAAGCTTGGGAGAATTGTTCAGGGTCTGTGAGGCCGTTTTCTTCACAAACTTGTTCGAACTGCTCCACAAAGCTATATGGGCCGTTGCTAGGTTCATACTTGTCTAGTTTTTTTGCCATTACAGGGATCCTAGATTTCCCCTTTGCCCCTTGTGTGACCCCTAATCCCGAGAGTAAAGCTGTGGCTAAGGCTGCTATGCTTGCTCAGCGGATGTGTTGTCCATGAGCCGCCTGTCTATTAAGTTCACTTAATGATATGTCAGCCTCCACTGCCCGCTCTCTCTCTGCATTTGGTTTGGCTTTTGGTGCTCCCGCCAGGGCTAGCACTGCCCGCTCTCTCTCCGCATTTGGTCAGGTTTTGCTGCTCCCGCCAAGGCTAGCACGCGTCGGGCCTCGTACATATCCACGTCTTGTTGGAGTTTCCTAGCCTTTTGCTCGTGGTTATAGGCAATCATTCTCTTTAGCACCCTTCTGATCACCTTTCTTTCCTCTTCTAGGGTTGCTACCACTTCCTCTACTGGCCTACCCTGAACTACCGTCCTGGCCAGCAAGTCATACTCATTGACTAACTCCTGCACCATGACTGGGAATTCTCCCAATTCCAGTCGGTCCTCTCCTTGTTCGCCTTGTGATCATGACATTGCTCCCACTTTCAACTCCACAAGGTCGTCGATAAACTTGAGTAACTCAGGAAACGTCCGCTTCTCTATGTTGTTGCCTTCTGGATCTTCGTATCCTCTTAGGGCCCTACTCATGGGGTTCTCTAGTAGTCAGCTATGCTTTGGGATCTTCTCCTAGTAGTGGGTTCCTTGATGTTATTATGTTTCCTGTTGAGCTCCTTGTTACTGGAAATCGTCGTCAATCTTATCCACAACTTGTGCTTCGTGCTTTCTAGTGCTCAGTGTGTCAAGATTGTGGGAGAGAAGGAAGGAGTCTCACTTGTAGCTTTCTTGCTTGCACAATAGGGGAATACACACAAGGGTGGAGGTTGAAAACAGTTTTCCTCTTCTTAGTTGTGTAAGCCAAAAGAACTCTCATACAAAGAAATAGAAGAACCCTATATATGGGTCTCAAACCAAACTCAACTAACTAAGGTGGCATACTAACTGAGCCACGAACTAGAGTAGATAAGGATAGCTATCATGTAGCTATTATTCATGGGCGGTGTACCAACCGCGTCTGCAACTGACAAGTCGGTGACATAAATACACAACGGTCACCCTGGCGTATCACGAGTGGAGCTCGATATCTCAACACTCCCCCTCGAGCTCAATCCCAATTCCTGCACACCAAGCAGGTCTCTGAACTTGCGCAGCTTCTCTACGCCCAATGCCTTCGTAAATATGTCAGCTACCTGATCCTCTGTGCTGACATAAACTAGATCAATAAGACCTAGTAAAACCCTCTCCCGCACATAGTGATAATGCACCTCAATGTGCTTTGTTCTAGCATGATAGACTGGGTTATTTGCCAAGTGTATACTACTCATGTTGTCACAATAAATGACAACTGGCCCATCTGTAGACTGATGCATATCATAAAGTAGCTTATGCAACCAAGTTACCTCACATGCAGCCATTGCTGCACCCCTGTACTCAGCCTCTATGCTCGACAAGGCAACTGTAGGCTGTTTCTTGCTGCTCCAAGTGACTGCAGCACTCCCAAAAGAGAACACATATCCACTGGTAGATCGTCTATCAGAAATACTACCAGCCCAATCAGCATCAGTGTATCCATGCAGCTGTATCTGAACCCCAGTCTCATAAAATAGTCCATATTGCAATGTGGACTTCACATACCTGAGTATGCATCTAGCCGCATCCAAATGCGATTTCCTTGGAGCCTGCATAAACTGACTTACCAATCCAACAACATAGCTCAAATCTGGCCTGGTAATAGTCATATAAATCAAGCTTCCTACTATGCGTCTGTACATAGTAAGGTCTTCCAGAAGCTCACCTGCATCTGCGCTCAGCTTCACATTCTGCTCCAAAGGAACTGAAATAGGCTTACAGCCTGTCATCCCATATTTGGACAGCATGTCCAATCCATACTGCCTCTGCAAGAGCTGTATTCCACTTGGTGATCTAATCACCTCAATGCCCAAGAAATAACGCAGCTCTCCCAAATCCTTCATCTCAAACTTCTGCTTCAATAGCATTTTCACATGAAGGATATCTTCATCACTGTCACCTGTCATAATCAAATCATCAACATAAATGACAAGTAGCATAATACCTTTCTCTGTTTTTCTCACATAAAGTGAGAAATCTGCCTTGGAAATCTGAAAGCCAATAGTGACAAGGTACTGTCCTATCTTGTCAGACCATGCTCTAGGTGCTTGCTTCAAGCCATACAAAGTTTCTTCAACCTGCAAACAAACTCAGGATGAACAGCATGCACATAACCTGGTGGCTGCTCCATATAGACCTCTTCTTGCAAATCACCATGCAAGAAGGCATTCTTTACATCCATCTGATGTAAAGACCATCCCTTTGATGCAGCCATAGCAATGACTGCTCTTACGGTTGCCATCCTTGCAACCGGACTGAATGTTTCTTCATAGTCAATGCCATATGTTTGTGCATACCCCTTGACTACTAATCTTGCCTTGTATCTGTTCACAGAACCATCTGCATTGTGCTTCACCTTATAAACCCACTTACAGCCAATTGCATTCTTACCTTTAGGCAAAGGTACCAATTCCCATGTAGCATTTACTTCCAAGGCATCCATTTCTTCATCCATGGCTTTCTCCCATTTTTCTTTTCCATGGCTTGCTCAAAAGAAGTGGGTTCTGGTTCCTGTATCACCTTGACCATATATGCATAGTGAATGGCTGTAAATCTATCATATTTCAACCTATCCACAGGATACCTAACTCTGGTAGACCTGCGCAAAGTGGGTTCACTCCCAGGTGCTCTCAAAACATCCCTGGTCTTCCTCACTCCAGGTGTAACAATAGAAGGAATACCCAACTCATCATCAATGCTCTGTTCTGAGCCATTGGATTCACCATCCACATAAGAGTGACCTGCATTCACATCAAACATGGGCTGATCAACCTTCTCTTTTCCTTTTCGTGATACCTGCATACCACTATCTGCATTACTTTGAGAAGATTCTCCTGATCTCAATCTGCCTGTCCATGGCGAAGAATGTGAACCACTGCTAGAGGACGCTCCAGGTCCACTAATATTTTGTGACTGCTGCTGTGAATTCTGTGCAGCATTACCATTTTGTGCATCTACATCATCAATCACATTTACTGGTTTATACCAGCTACTCATCTCATAAAAAACAACATCTCTGCTCACTGTAAACTTACGAGTAGAAGGGTTATAGCATCTATACCCTTTTTGCTGCAGAGAGTAACCAATAAAGATGCACTTCTCAGCTTTTGGATCCAACTTGGATCTCAACTCATCTGGCACATGTACATAGGCAATGCAACCAAAAATTTTCAAATGAGAAATATCTGGTTTCCTACCAGTATACCTCTCCTCTGGAGTCATTCCATGTATTGCTACAGTGGGAGTCCTGTTCATTATGTAGACTGTTGTAGCAACTGCTTCAGCCCAATAAAAATTTGGCAGGTCTTTTTCATTGAGGATGGCACGAGACACCTCTCCAATATGTCTGTTTTTTCTTTCTGCAATTCCATTTTGCTGTGGGGTATGACTGCATGAATATTGCTGCTTTATGCCATGCTCCTGCAAGAACCTTGCAAACTCATTTGAGAGATACTCTCCCCCTCCATCTGACCTTAGGCATTTTATTTACAGGCCTGTTTCTTTTTCAACCATAGCTTTAAGAGTTTTGAAATGCCCAAAAACTTCACTTTTCTTTTTCATAAAATACACCCAAACTTTTCTGCTATAGTCATCAATAAAAGTAACAAAATAATGACAGCCTCCAAGAGATGCAGCTTTAGTAGTCCACATATCAGAGTGGATTAATTCCAATGCCTTCTTACTCTCTTGAACATGTCTAGGAAATGGTTTCCTTGCCTGTTTTCCAAACTGACAGGCTTCACATACCTTATGCATTTCTGCAACCTTGAATCTAGGCAATCCTGCAACAATATTTTGGGCCTGCATTGATTTAAGTCGCTGTACATTAACATGACCAATGCGTTTATGCCAGATATCAATATCTGCAACTACACCGGTCCCATGTGCAAACATTGCTGCACTCAATTCAGACATGTCTGCATCCAACATAAACATTCTGCCCTTCTTCTTTCCTTTTGCTATCAAGCGACCTTTATTTTTCATATCCTCAACAAAGCATCCATGAGGATTAAATCTGACCTGCAAGCCCTGTTCAACCATTTGACCAACAGAAACCAGATTCTTGGTGATATTCGGGACATGAAATACATCGGACATGTATTTCTTTTTCCCATCCTGCATAGACAAAGGAATTTTTCCAATCTGCACAATCAGATGTGCAGTATCATCACCAGTCTCCACAAATCCTGGTTTTTCCATTTTCCTTGCATCTTCCATTCATTCTGCATGACCTGTCATGTGGTTTGATGCACCTGAGTCAACATACCACACATCGTTGCTTTCTTCTGCACTTGTCACAGAATTGTTCATGTGCTGCACCATAAACAAATGCTCATTTCTGTCATCACCCTGTCTACTAAAAGATGCATAATTTCCTTGTTGCAGTTTTCCATTCATGATGTCATTCTGCTTTTTATAGCAGTCTTTAGCCATATGACCCATTTTACCACAATAGTAGCATTCAACATTACTGTTTGCATTTTGGCCTCTTTGCTATCCACCACGACCTCTTTGGCTCCCCCTGCCTCTAGAGTTACCACGTCCTCCTCCATAGGACTGGTTTTCTTGAGTTTGCTGCATATTCTGATTTCTACCACCGCCTCCAAATCGGCCTCCTCTACCTCTGCCTCTACCTCTTCCAGCATTTGAGTAGAAGACAGTTTCTTTTGAAGTTCCTCCTGAAGAAGATGCACCACCATTTCTCTGCTCCTTAGAAATTAGAAGAGCAATCAACTCCTCAAAATCAAGAAATCTTTCACGAACTGAAATGGATGTCCGAAACTGTGCATAATCCTTTCCTAGACCATTCAAGGTCACAGAAACTAAATCATCATCTTCCACTGGCGACCCAATGGAAGCAAGTGCATCTGCAATCTTCTTCACCTTCATGTGGTAGTCTCATATTTTCTCTTTGCACATTGTGCAACTCTTGCTTGAGCTGCATTTTCCTGGCTTGCGTATTTGTGCTATACATCTTTGACAGAGTATCCCATGCCTCCTTTGGCGTACTTGCATCCTGAATATGCACAATCATAGAGTCTGAAATGCTGATAGACAGCCAGTACATAACTTTCCTGGCTCTCTCATGCCATGCTTTGAATGCCTGCATTTGCTGTTGATTGGGAACATCAGGAAGAACTGGTTCTTCTTCATTTCCTGCAACAAATTCCCAATATCCTTTTCCCATAAGGAAATTCGTCATTCTAAACTTCCATGCCTGGAAGTTGTTCTTGTCAAGCTTTTCAGTTACAATCTGTGAAAGAGAATCAGACGCCATTACAGAACACTGCGAAAAATTCTGTCACTGCAAGAACTCAGCTTCACCCTCACAAGGGCAAATCTGCAAAACTGGCGAAAGTGGTATTTGACCACACAGTCACTTCCTAGTGACGATTTTGCATAAACAGGAACCAAGGATGATTCTGAAACTCCCAATGTCTCTGCGCACAAGCTACGATGCAATTTCTACAATAAATTTTCACCGACTTGTAGAACAGTGGTCGCACAGCATAAAACAGGGCCTTTTCCCGAGTGCGTGCAGAAAACTTCCGCCTCCAAAACAGGCCCCGAAATGGCCTCAAATCAAAAAAACAGGGTCGCCAAGGGCTAAAGCCCTTGTCCCGCAGCATATACTGCCCTCTTGCTTCACCGCGAAGGGCGTCTCAACCTGAGACAATGCACTCGTGAAATTTTCGGCTGTGCTACCTGCAGAGATCTGCTCCCAAAACAGAAAATGAAAGCAACACTGCTCCTCTTACCAGACCACCGCGAGCTTGGCTTGCTTTCTTGAGCTCCTTACCACGAACAAGGCTCTGATACCATGTCAAGATTGTGGGAGAGAAGGAAGGAGTCTCACTTGTAGCTTTCTTGCTTGCACAATGGGGGAATACACACAAGGGTGGAGGCTGAAAACAGTTTTCCTCTTCTTAGTTGTGTAAGCCAAAAGAACTCTCATACAAAGAAATAGAAGAACCCTATATATGGGTCTCAAACCAAACTCAACTAACTAAGGTGGCATACTAACTGTGCCATGAACTAGAGTAGATAAGGATAGCTATCATGTAGCTATTATTCATGGGTGGTGTACCAACCGCGTCTGCAACTGACAAGTCGGTGACATAAATACACAATGGTCACCCTGGCGTATCACGAGTGGAGCTCGATATCTCAACACAGTGTGGAAGCAGGCTTTTCCTTTCCTTGTAGTGCACCCTAGGTGATAAAATCAAAATGTGAGGTGAGGATGCACTAAATGCCTAATGCAGATTCCACCCTATTGCTTACATTTGTAGCCTGATGTGGCTCTAGGCGCAGGTCCTGGCCAATCTAAAGTCTTACAGAAAGACCCTGCTACATTCTCTATTCTGCTTCACGGTTGATTAGTTTGTTGGATGGTCGTCGAACGTCACGTCCAATTCCAAACTAGGTTTGCCCTGTGTCTAGCTATTCGGGGTGAACCTTCGGTCACCCTGTCTGGTCTCCAGCTTCCAAGATTAAACTGGGTTCCCTGTGGGATCAGAGACGTGTCCAAGGTACCTAGGACTGTGGCCCAGGTAAACAACCTTCTATTCAAACTCTGGTGAACTGGTCCGATTTTGGGAATCAGACGGGATGGTCCGATTCTAGGAATCGGACGGGCGGGTCTACTACACCGAATCGTCCAGCGCCTTTCAGATAGGTGCAGGACACTACAAGGGAATGCCAGACATGCCTGGAAGCACTGTGGTGCTCGAATCGAATGGCACTCCAAGGATCTATGCCCCTATTTTCCTGTTTTAGCCTGTTATACAGCAACAGAGAACCCTACTGTTTGTTTCTTTTTCTTTTTTTTTTCCTATTCTAATGCATCCAATCACAAAGTAAATTCCTACACTACTTCATTCCACAACATAAATCTCAACATAAACCCCCTCGCTTCCTACCTATCTACCTCAAGCACCGGTTCGGGGGAAACCCCTTACTTTGATGCTCGATTTGAAGCGCGCAAGCGCTCAAGGCTTGAATCCGTTGGTCCCGGCAACGGAACCAAAATGTGGGAGCTTTCACTCAACCGCCAAGACCCACGGACCGCTTATTGTTTCAAGCGTTCCAAGCCGAGCACTAATGGCTACCTCTCACATAGCCGACGCGCCATCCATATCTACGGGTGTAGTGAGCTTACCTTGATGCCGTTCGAGTTACCTCCTCTTCCACGCACTCCGGTAGCTCCACGATCCAAGTGCAAGCTTCAAGCAAGCTCCATCCTCAAGCTCCAAGCTCCAAGCTCCATTGCCGCGAGCAAGACAAGAGAAGAGAAGAGAAGAGAAGAAGAGAGGAGAAGATGGAGAGCTTCTCCTCCTCGGTCCCTCACCCTCACACACTTACTCCCTCACACTCTCACACTCCCTCTCTCAAGCACAAGCTCAAGCAAGCAAGAACAAGAAGAAGAAGAAGAAGAAGAAGAGAGCTACTTTTGGCCACACACAAGAATGAGCTTCTCATTCACTTTTCAACTTTATATACAAAACCCTAAATCCCTTTTGGGCGGTCATCCCCTTTTTCCCTTTTTTACATGGCCGGCCGTAGCCTAGGCCCTTTTTCCCATTGTCCTTCTATCTTCCTAGCTTCCTTTCCCCCGCCCGCCGTCTACATTTACAAATTGCACGGGTGAGAGCCCGGCGCTCTTTTACAAGATTTCAGGGTGCGCCTTTTTATTTTAAAATGCGCCTTTCCCCTTTTGCCTTTGCCTTGGACTTTTAAGGTTGCCCTTGCGCTTTTGGCCTTTCCTTCTTTTCTTTCTTCAGTCAGGCTACCTTTTTTCCGCCTTTGCCCTGCGTCTTTTCTACTTCCTTTTGCTTTCTTCGTGTTGGGGTTAACACCAACTGTCTAATGCGTAAGGCCAACAACTCCCCTCGATTCAACTCCTCCTCCCAAGCTAACACACTCCATGTGACTGTTATCTCTTCTATTAGCATGATAGGTTTTTGACCATACATCAATTCTGCAGGCATATATCTTGTAACAGCACTATGAGTTGTTCTATCAACCCACAAAGCATAAGGGAGCAATCGTGGCCACTCTTTTATCTTCTCTCCACATGCTTTTGCCAATGCCTTCACAATAGGTGGATGACCTCTTTCACTTTTGCCATTTCCTTCAGGGTTATAGGCTGAAGTTAAAGCAAGCTTGATCCCCAACCGTGCAAAGAAATCATGAGCTTCATCTGCATCCAACTCACCCCTATCTGTTGTAATTTTTCCCACACAGCCATATCGACAAAAGATCTCTTCTAAGAGAAAAGTACATATGGCATTTGTCGTCTTAGTACGTAGAGCTCTCCCTTCCACTTGATTAGTCAAGTCTTCATGAGCAAGCACAAGATACCTCATTTTCCAAAGACCTGTAGCATTGTGACCAAATCCACCACCCACTTAAAATGAAGAGACAATGGATATGTGGGTTGCAATCCATCCTGATGTCTCACAGTTGAATACATTTGACATATCGTACATGTTTCCACAAAGTTAGCAACATCCTTATACATTCCTTGCCACCAATATCTTTCGTTGATTTTTGTAAAAGTACCCCAAACACCTCTATGACCAGCCCATAAGCTTTCATGAAATTCTTGCATTACTTTTACTTGTGAAGCTTTGTCACCCAAAACTCGCAATGGCATACCCTGTTTCTTTTTAGCATGTTTCTATATCCATCTTTTAAGAAAAAGCCATAAGCTTTTCTCTTGATCTTCTTAAACTCTTCATCTGACCATTTTATCTCTCTTTGTTAATGTACTGAGATATTGACCAATTCTCAGCTACTCTCCTGCATATTTGTCTTCCAGAAACACTTCTACACAAGATGCAAAACATCTAAAGTATCTTCTCTTTGTTATCCAAGCTTCTGTTAATGCTATAGCAACACCTTTCATTGCTAAATTCACTCTTGCAACATCATTTTCAGCCATAAGAAAGTCATCTTCTTCCTCCTCATCCATCATCCCATCTTCATTCTCATAGCGTGCTCAAGATAACATGTCTGCCATTGGGTTATCTCTTCCTGCAATATGCTGAAATTCAGGGTTCAAAGATTTAATGTATGCAATCCACCGGAGCATAACAATGCCCGGGGTAGCACAACTAGTAATCATACCCAATACCGGCAAACAATCAGTCTCAATGATTGAATGAGCACCCATAAAATACTCCTTATCACATTTAAGGGCTGTCACAATTCCCCATAATTATCTTTTAACCTATGGACATCTTCTCTGTTGTTCAATCAATACTTTTGCACCAAAGCGTATTGCATACCTTTACCCTTCCTCATCATCTTGTCCAATTGCCCATCCAATCCTGATTGGGCTTGTATTAATAGTAATAATGATAGGCTTTTCATGTGAATAGTCAGCCTTTCTCAATGTAGAAGCAGATTTTAAGAGTTGCTTCAATTTCTTCATTGCTTTCTAATGCTTCATTTTCCAATGAAATTTTTGACCTTTCCTTAGAAACTGATAAAGAACATCGGCTACATGTGCAAAGTGAGGAATCCATATCACATAGAACACACATGCACCCAAGAATCTACGCATCTCTGATACATTTGTGCATACATCTTGCATTCTATCAATCCCATCTATTTTTGCTGGTGATGGCCTTCGCCCATAAGGCCCACACATGTGCCCAACAATCAAAACCTCTTCAACTCCAAAGACAAACTTTTGTCCAGAAAGAGTTAAATGCACTTCTTCTAGATGTGTCAAAATCCTCACAATCCACAATATGATCTACAACAAACTGTCTGCATCCATGAGCATCCATCTCTTCATTCTTTTCATCCACTGCACACCCTTTGATTGGAACATCATCCAAGAAGGGCATAATCAATCGTGGTATAAAATCCGTGAGTACCCTATTCATAGCATTTGTCATGTGTGCCACTGAGTTTGTTGCACCTTGTGGAAGAGTACACATCCGTACTAACCCCAAAGGAGTCTTCATGGTTGTGATATCCCTGCTTTCAATTGCAAGCTGAAACTGATCATAACCCGAGTAAAGATCACGCAAAGAATAGATCGCTCTACGTGCAAAAGCCTTTGCAAATTCATCAACCATAGGACCTGCACCCACATTTCTTATGGTCACTTTATTGACTGGTTGCATGTCTTGAATAAATCTCAAAGCCCCATTCTTTTTGGGCACAGTAAACCAACGATTTGAGTACGGGGATGAAGAAGGCTCCGAGATCTTCATGCAAATCTTTTTATTTAGCAAATCCATCAATTTTGGCAAGTAAGATTTAGGCACTGGAATAGGCCTCAAGTTCCATGGTACATGTGGCACAGTAAATATGACCATAGGAGAGACAACATTTGGATCCACACAACCTATTTCACTTGGTTGAAACGCAAATGCCTTCCAATGTCTAGCCAACATCTACATAAAATAGTTTCTCTCAGTAGGCAAAAGAAACCCTTCTACACCAACTTTCAATTCCTGTAATGTTTCAGATGTAAATTGATGACCTATATCTTTAGGATCCCGTAAGCTTGGCTGCCTTGACACTTTTTCATACATACCCTCACTCTCTGGTGGAAGTGGCAAAGCAATTGGTTTCACCTTTTTGTCAACTATCTTATACTTTGTCTCCACAAGTGCTTCAGCCCATTGTAATTCTTCCTGCTGAGCAAACAATGCTATAACATAATACATATCCAAAGAACATACTGACAACACTCTGTTTTCAGCCTCATTTTCTGCATGTATAGTTGCTGAAATTTCAGCCATAGTGTCAGTAATATTCAGCCCATAAAACATGCCTGAAATGCCATCATTTTCAGCTAACAGTCCCAATGATCTCAATTTCTTAATAGCCCGTTTCATAGATATGCGTTCAGCCCTACACATAGCTTCCATAGGCTTAAAACAACATGAACTGTTTGCTGTAAACTGAGAATTACCAATAGTAAATACATGCTTCATTTCATCAAGAGGCGAGTACACCCTCTGAACAGCACTACTGTAGCCCCGCATTATAACAGTGCTTAATGAAAATCCAGGTCCTTGCATTCCCTTGCATTTGGAACCAAAGGAGACTCTCTAAGCGTATCATGATTTTTAGGGTGATTAACACAAACATTAAGAAATTGGACTGCTTTTCTCCCATCCTTGCTTCTGACTCTTGCATAAGCAGAACCCTCATCAAGCACCTTTGTTTCCGTACGCACATCTGTAATATAGGGCTGTCCCAAAATCACTGTGTATGAGGAATTAACTTGCACAAAGAAGTGTTGCTCTTCCTGTACATCACCAATTGTCACTTTTACATTAGGACATGCAGCATAGAGCTCCTCTGAAGAATTATTTGCAGCCCTCATATACCAACCATGTTCAGTGTCCATAGGCCATGCACCATTTTCATACAATCCCCGCTCAATGACATTTATCTCAAACCCATGGTCAAGTAAAGCAACACAAGGAGTTTCACGCTCCCCTATTTTCACTACCGTTTCAGTGGTAGCTCTAGCCCAATGATTTCTTGTGTAGCGACTTCGAGGAATAAATCCTAGAGTCTCTTCTCCATATTGTTGCATTTGCCTTACTCCACCATGCATATTGCTACAAGACAATGCATTTTTAGCCACTTTCTTCTCTTTTCCATATGCTGTCCACTAATTAGTAGCATCATGCATAGATAATCTAGTACTTACTTCATGCTCATATTCAGCCCGAATACCCAACAAACCAATTTCCTCTTTAAATTGCAGCAATGCACTAGTGGTATCACCAAGAAACTGACGCTTCCTTTTAATTATGTCAATGATCTCATCATGAAATTCTCGGTTGGCAATGCCGAGCACCTCTCCCAAGGTAAATTCCACCCGACTGTTTAAGATCTGTTCTTCAAGAACCTTCTTAAGATCTATGGTTGTTTCAATGTCAGATTGCAACTTATATCTTGGCTGCTTGCCCTTCAATTTGTCTTCTTGCTTTAGACTGATCCACACTTCTTCTTGTCATTCTTTTAGATGTCCCTACAATATCTTCATCTCTTTTTCGCTTTTCTTCCACAAGTACATCCGTGTTTTGTACCTTTGCTAAATATGCATACACTGAATATGCATCTACCGGTGATTCCCAACCAGTTATGCCACGAATGTCTTGCCCTGCATGAGACATTTCACTATCAGTGACCTTTCTCTTTTCAGCTGCATGTAAAGCATGTGTCCATATTTCAACCTTTGGACCAACCATCACTTGGCCATGCATTCTATCCAACTGTCGACCAAAAGTAGAAGCATGTACCGTCGCATAAGCATTTCGGACAACCAAGTCTTCCAACAACTTTTGCATACCTCCCTTTCCAAAATTCAAAGCAAGAGGCAATCCTGTTTCTTGTGCATGGATCTTGCCATCTTTCCAAAAGATAAGCTATCGTGCCAAGGCCTCCTGATAGGTAGCACAATCCTTTCTCTCGTACTACAAACTGTCACACCACATACATCTTTTTCCAGGCTTAGGAGCTGCTGTCCATCTCCTTTCCTCTTGTTCTTTTTCATCCAATTTTGCAACCTTCAATTGAAGATCCCGCATCCCTTTGACCAATTCATCTAAGACATCTTCCTTAATAGAGGAAAAAATAGCAGGTACATCCATAGGGTTAGCCACAGAAGTAGGTGGCTTACTGGATACTTCAACTGTCTTACCCGTAACAGTGGGCAAGCTAGAGACATGCAATATTTCTCTTCTTCTATGCTTCTTCACAAGTGCAGTAACAGCTTCCTTGACATATCTCCACTTTGTTTTCAAACCTGTCTCTGTAGTCTGATCCTCCAGCAAATCATCAAGCTTCTCTTGAGGCTCAGGATCAGCTGCATGTAGAAACAATTCAATTTTCTGATTTGCAAGAGCTTGCTGTTCTGCAAGATCCAACTGCTTAAATCAACTTTCAAATTCTCTTAACAATTCCGTAGCCACAAGACCCTTATTGGGTTGTATAACCCACTCCTAAAAAGTCTTGCGCGTAATCAAACTAGTGTCCTTAATGTAAAATTCTTCCTTGAGTGTCTTCTTGAAGGCTACCCAGTCTGCATCCTACAAGTATAATTCAGTAATCCGTGCTTTCAGTTCATGAACAGTAATACGTACAAAATACCGGCTCCATGCAGATTGAGCCACTCCAAAGAATTCCATCTTCTGAGCATAGGTATGTACATATACAGATACATTCCTACCATTGAATAACTTCACCTCACGCTCAACTGCTTGCAAAGAATTCATCACAACACTTTTTGTTTGAGCTGAAGCTTGCATCACCTATTGTTGTTGTTGTACCTGCATAAGCATATTCATATTTTGCACCAACTGTTGCAAAACATCACTGGAGATTGTATTCAAAGGTTCTCCATATTATCTTTCCTTCTTCTGTGTGACGACCTTTCACATCGAGTTTACCAATGTCGGAGGGGTTTTTGTCGAAAGGTCGAATCCACCGGGGATCCGAAGTAGAAGGAAATAGAGATAGGAGATGGAAGAGAACATAGAGAATATCCAAGTGGTAAACACGACAAAAACAAATCACAATGAATTGAATAAATTTGTATTGAAAGAACCTGGAGTCTTCACACTACTTAGAAGCAATCTCCAAGAATTAGTTCTCCTGGAGCTCCTTTGTAGACCAAAAACGTGGACCAGAAAAATCATCTCTTTCTCTGCTATCCGGAACCCAAATCTGATGGCTCCGTTGGCTTTGAAAGAGGGGTAAAACCTCAGGACACCTGATCACAGATCTCTCAGATCACTCCTTCTTCTTCTTTCAATTCAACAGAAAAATGAAAGCAACACTGGTCCTCTTACCAGAACACCGCGAACTTGGTTTTCTTTCTTGAGCTCCTTACCACGAACAAGGCTCTGATACCATGTCAAGATTGTGGGAGAGAAGGAAGGAGTCTTACTTGTAGCTTTCTTGCTTGCACAATGGGGGAATACACACAAAGATGGAGGCTGAAAATAGTTTTCCTCTTCTTAGTTGTGTAAGCCAAAAAGAACTCAAGTACAGATAAATAGAAGAACCCTATATATGGGTCTCAAAACCAAACTCAACTAATTAAGGTGGCATACTAACTGAGCCACGAACTAGAGTAGATAAGGATAGCTGTCATCTTGCTATTATTCATGGGCGGTGTACCAACCGCATCTGCAGCTACCAAGTCGATGACATAAATGCACAACGGTCACCATGGCATATCATGAGTGGAGCTCGATATCTCAACATAAGAGAAGGAGGTGAGAGAAGGAGTGGAAGAAAGAGTGAGAAAAGAAGGAGGAGGTGGAAGAGCAAGAAGGAAAGGGGGAGAGAAGAAGGAGGAGGTGAGAAGAAGGAGTAAGAGAAGAGAAGGGAGGAGAGAGAGAGAATATAAAGAAGGTGAGAGAGAGAAGGGAAGAGGGAGAGAAGAAGAAGGAGGTAGAAGAGTAAGAAGAAGGGAGAGAGAGAAGAGAAGGAGGAGTGAAGGAGAAGGAGTGAAGAAGAAGGAGGGAGGAAAAGAAGGTAGAGGAAGAGCAAGAAAAAAAGGAGAGAAGGAGGAGAGGAGAAGAAGAAGGGAAAGGAGAGAGGTAGAGGAAGAGGAAGAAGAGGTAGAGGAAGAGAGGTGAGAAGTGGTAGGGGAAGGAAAAGAGGAAGGAGTCACCCAAACCACTCTCTTGGCAACGAACCATAGCCAGGGTCTTCCAAACCGATCGTGTCTAACCGAAGACGTTAGGGTTCAGAGTGCCCAATCTCCGCGAGGGGATGGCTCCCAAAAAGAAAGTCCCGGGAAGCATAGGTGCTCAAGCCACCGGAAATGCTGGAGGGACAAGTGAAATGACCAACGCAACACCCACGAATCAAGCCCAGGTTCCAAGCATTAAAAAAATTCATTTAGGACTTAGTTCTTGTGGAGGGGATAATGTCATGCATAAGGTTTTGTTTATACTAAGTTGCATGCAACGGTAGGGTTGAACTCGCATAAGTTTTACTCATCTGAAATGATAAGGTTATCACCTTACCTCACATGAAATGATAACTTCTACACACATAAAATGATAGGGTTATCGCCTTATTTCACATAAAATGATAGATTTTTAACCAGTTCATTGCATGAATAGTCCTTTGGAATTCTCATTTCGCGATCATGGTTTAAAAAAACACATGAAATGCTAACTTCTGTTCATAAGTTACACTCGCATCATTGGAAAATAAAACCCTAGACTTCCATAGATGCAAGTCACATGTGATCCGGTGCATTGGAAATAAGTACTCATTGCCAAGAATAAAGGGAGATAAAAGTTGTTTAGGGACAACTATACTAAATGCACAACGTGCATGATGGTTGGGAACTCCTGCATAGAACTGCACTAAGAGAATTGGTAGGATCGCAAGCATCTAAACCACGTCTTGAAAATTTAAAAATCATATGTTGCCATGTGTGTTAACTGAGTGGCTGGAATTAGAAATTATAAGATCCTTGGTTGGGTTGCGAATAAGGCATGCCCAATTGCCTTGATTTACCCGCTAGTGCTTCAGTTAGGGACTAGGATACCCTAAGAAAGTATAAGTCAACTTACCAAGACCATTTGCTCTTGTTGAAATTATTGGGATTTCGCCAAGCTGTGGAAAGACCCAAGTTCGAGTGCTGGGCATCCGGGAGAAAGGAGTCATCTTAGCAGTGGGTCGCACAAACGACAAGTTTGTGCTTGTACTTAGATACAATATTTGATTTCTTTGCTCAAGGAACTAATTCAAGGAAAACTCTTAAATGCTTCAAGTTGAAAGCCTGGAGGGAGAGGCAGGAACAATTACCTCCGATTGTCTGCCTCGCCCTAACCAAGGGGGTTGTTAGCCGCGCCGGGTATATGGACCTAACCTACCATGAGAGGTCTCTCCGTGGGTACTTCTTGGAACGGGAGGACGCTTGGGTGCCAGCAGAGGCTCTGGCTGTAAATCCCTTGCCTCCAAATCTTGTACAAGAGGTCGATGTGACTCGAGATGGGATCTCGAGGCCCATGTACTAGCCTACGGGCGGAGCTTGGAACAACGATCTTATAGATTGCTGGGATGGTCTTTGGGCATGAGGTTGGATGTAATCCGGAATTATGATAAATAAAGAACAGATGCTTGAGAAAAAGGAACTTTCTTGACATTATTTTTGTGTCAGTGCCTAAGTTACGTGAAAGAACCTGTGATTAATTTGTTTAATTAAGGGAGCCGATTTTGCATGTCAAAACGCAATGTGTTAGGTAATTAGATAACTAAAGCAAACTGAGGAAAGTGTGGTGGACATGACTTAGGTCCGTTCTTACGGAAGGATGGTCCCAGTTAGCTGGGAAATTTTCTCAAAACGTTGAGATAATAAAGACCTAATCTGTGGATGTAGAATCTTCGGTTTATTCTGTTTTAGGACAAAGAAATGGTCTATGCTGTTTGGTAGAAAGGTTGAGACTTTGCCGATAGGAAAGGAACCTTGACCTCAGGTCGATCCCAAGTGGGAATGGCTGGACTCTTTCACTCAGGGCAGACTTGGGAAGACCTAGATCGTAAACCCTGTGTCATTCCCTACGAGTGCCAGGCAGAGCCTTAGACCCTCCTCCCGATGGGCTACTAAGACATGTTCCGGAATTGGAAAAACGGGCATGCTACACCCAACAATGGAACCAAAATGTTAGGAGCTCATGCTCAACCGCCAAGACCCACAAACTACTTATTTTTCAAGCATTTCAAGCAAGCACTAATGGATACCTCTCACATACCTGATGTGCTCTCCCTCTCTATGAGTGTAGTGAGCTTATGTTGATGTGCGATGGAGTTGCCTCCTCTCTCAAGCACTCCAATAGCTCCACAATTCTTGATGCAAGCTTCAAGTGAGCTTGATCCTCAAGCTCCATGCTCCAAGCTCCATTGCCGTGAGAAGAGAAGAGAAGAGAAGAGAAGAGAAGAGAAGAGAAGAGAAGAGAAGAGAAGAGAAGAGAAGAGAAGAGAAGAAAAGAAGAGAGGAGAAGGTGGAGATCTTCTCCATGATGGTTCCTCACCCTCACATGCTCATCCCTCACACTCTCACACTCCCTCTCTCAAGCACATGCTCAAGAAGAAGAAGAAGAAGAAGAAGAGAGCTACTTTTGGCCATACACAAGAATGAGCTTCTCATTCACTTTTCAACTTTAAATACTTGAAAACCCTAAATCCCTTTTGGTGGTCATCCCCTTACCCCCTTGGCCTAGGCTTTCTTTTCCCATTGTCCTCCTATATTGCTAGCTTCCTTCCTATCGCCCATCTATCTTTACAATTTGCACAGGTGAGAGCTCGCAGGTGAGAGCTCGGCACTCTTAAAATAAATCATGGTATGCCTTGCGCTCTTTTACAAATGTATTGACTTGCACTTTTTCTTGTGCGCCTTTCTCCTCAATTTAGGACTTTTTTACACTTATTGTGTTTCCATATTTTTCTTGGTGTGCCTTTGTCTTCCATTTCACTTTTGCCTTGGACTTGTCTTCTGCTTTAGATTTTTCAAAATTTTCACCTTTTTCATCTGAGGGTTAACAATAGTGAAAGCGATCTTATGCTGCATGTCGAAACCGTCCAGGAAACTATATGCTTCCTTACTAGCCACTCTCTCAAGCATATGCTCAGTGTATGACATCAGATAGTTATCTCTCTTCATTGTAGCATTGACTTTCGTATAATTAACAAAGACTTTGATTTTTTCATTCTTCTTGAGGACGATTACAATGGGCAAGACCCAAACCATGTGCTCAATTTCATAGATGAATCTTGCTCTTAAGAGTTTGTCTATCTCCTCCTTGACCACATGAGCATGCTTGGGATTCATTGAATACGGTCATTGCTAACCGGTGTTGCATTAGGTGTCATGGGGATCTTATGAGTTCACTATACTCAGATCCACTCCTTTCAGCTCATTGAGTGACCAAGCAAAGAAGTCTATGTACTCTCATAGGAGAGCAATGACAGGTGGGGGCGTCTCCCCTTCCTTAACCAAATTAACCTCTTTCACTTATCGGTAGGTCATAGGCTCGCTTGCTTACTTGTCATTTGGCTCCTAGCCTCTCTTGGACTTTGTGAATCATTTCAGCAGGCCTTGCAGTTTTTTCTATTCTCTAGATTATGACTCCCTAGACTGTCTCTTCCTTTCCTCCTTCCACCATTGGCGCCTTCTTAGATGGACGGGTAGGTCTCCCTTGGTGTGTTTTATATTAGGAGGTTGAGGTATCTTGGGGTCACTATCTGAGCTCACTTCCGATTTAGAATCAAACTCTCTGCCATCACTAGAAGAGAGATTCTCTCGCTTGTCACTTGGGATATAGAATGCGATAGGGGTGGGTCATTCACTAGGGCTTATGCATAGTGGCATTGAGGGTCTGCCCTTGGGTTCACTGATTGCATTAGCAGCTTGTTCGTATTCCTCATTGTTCGAGAACGATTTATAAATCCTGGCTAACACATGCATCCAATCGTGCTCGTCCTCATAGGTTAGGGGATATACTTTGTTAGTGGCCCATAAGATTTTCTAACCTAAGTATCACCCTTCAGCAGAGCTGAGATGGTGTTGAGGTCAATTGGCATAGTCTTCTAGGTGTCCATTTCTACCCTCATTGCTTCTGTTTGATTACCTAAGAAGATTAGACCGCTGCCCCAAGTTTCTATGACTCGTGCATTCCGCATCCAGGGTTAGCCTAGCAAGATATCGCAGTTGACTCCCTTCATGACAATGAAGTCTACTAAGACCTGGACTCTTGGAATCTTCAATGGCCAATTTTTCAACACTCCAAATGGTTTGACCTTCATCCCATTGGTTAGTATGAAATTAAACCTAGTGTTCTCAATAAGTGAGTCACCCCAGGCTTGGAGCACCGCATGGCTAAGCACACTAATTGCTATCCCCATGTCTACGATTCCTTTCCTTGTTGTGTCTCCTAGTGCTAGGACTGGCAAGATTGCTTGCATCTCTGTGCCTTCCTAGAAATTGTTGACATGTAAGGTCATGGGCATTGAATGCATCGTCAAGCTTAGTATCTACGTCACTACGTCATAGTCATGAAAGTGAACTTCCCCTTGATAAAGTGTTCCTTCCACCCACTGTTTCAACTCTTGCCACAGCATCACATGCTGCCTAAGAAGGTCTTCTAAGCTCAAAGTCACTGGGGTGGTTATTAACATCGTAAGAAGATTGCTAGTTACTTGCTTATCTCTTGATTCTATGCTCGTTGGGCAATGGATGTGGCTAGATTGTTGGCCAGTGGCATTCAAGCTCCATTTATTCAGCACTGCTTGAGGTGCAGTGGCATCTCTTGACTTCAATTGCATAGGTGAGACTAGTGTACTCACACTAGAGAGATCATCGATTTCATCCTCCAAGATGGGCTCAGCATCCTTTAAGTGTTCATGGGATTATCTCACCCATTCCTTGACTTTATCTATGGCTTCAAGTTGGTGCTTTGGATTGGGGTACTCCCTGACCTTAGCACTCCTTTTTCCCATAGTCTTCGGAGTGGATGTTTCTGTCTTTGGATCCATGACTTTCTTCCCTAAGGATAGTGTCATGGCACCCTTAGTTTTAAGTGCTACATTTTCTTCACTTTTCTTCTTCCTTCACCTACAGTTCTTCTTTCCTATTAAGGCTGTGCCTATATTGCTAGGCCCTAACAGTGATATGCTGGCCCGCTTTATCTATGCTCGGGTCATAACATGCAATGGGATGGGTGTAGCCTCTCCGTCAAGTGTGTCAACTCCAAATAGCCCCAATGGTACTAATGGCATGATTACTGAGCTAGAGGATAGTTTCTGTCTAGGGCAATTGGCAAATAGGTGGGTGATTCCACACTCTGTGCATATGAGGTTAGCCTTTTCTTGATTGGCTTGCTCCCTCTCAGGGTAGCACGAGGACATGTGCCTTGGGTGACTGCAAGTCCAGCAAGCAATCGGCTCTTGGGTCTACCCTCCTTCTAGGCCTCTACCTCTACCTCTACCTAACACCATCACTGGCACTAGTCAATAGTCCATAAGGATCGGATTGCCTTCTTCATCATATGAGATGTAAGGGTTTACATATGCCTCTTCGTCATTTGTCTCCTCCACATAGTGGACTGGAGCATCACTCGATAGGTGGGTTATCAAAGATTTGGGCAGCCTAAGCATGCATGTGGGGTTAATTTCCATCCTAGGGATGGATAGTTTTGCATTATTAGGTGTCAAAAGAGCCAATGGGGCTCCCCTCCCAAAGAAATTTGATGGCCTACTCCCTAGGTATGGCTGATTGTAAGGCTGCAAGTATGGAAGTCTTCTTGAAAGTGTACAATGCATGGCATCATGACCAAACCTACCACAATTAGTGCAAGGTCGACACCGAGGGTCTTGACACTCTGCTAGGAGGTGGTTTCCACTGCATTGCACACATTGGACATGTGGGCGAGTAGGTATCCTTACCATTTCTAGCAGTCTAGCTAGCTCCCTCTTCATTTCTGCCAGCTCTTGACTCTGGTCAGCACTTTTCCCTTTATCTTGGGTGCTTGACACTGACCATTCACTAGATGTTGTGGCCCTTTTTGGGGATCTAGGATTAACTTCATCTCCATTAGAGCTCCTAGAGCTTCTCGCCTTGAGCTGGTCATCCACTCATATGGCCTCTGACATATTGTCAATGAGCCGCTTTGTAAGAAACTCACTCAGCATTAAGTCTACCTCTAGTGCTCTCTCTCTCTCTCTCTCTCTCTCTCTCTCTGTGCATTAGGTCCTGTTCAATTTCTTTTTGCTAGAGCTAACATGCATTGGAACTCTTGCATCTCTGTGTCCTGTTGCAATTTCCTAGTGTGATGCTCCTGGTTGTAGGCTGCGATGCTTTGCAGCACCTTACGTGCTAATTTCCTATCCTCCTCAATGTCTGCGATGATGTCCTCTGATGGTCTACCATGATGGTCCATTCGGGTGTGTAGATTGTATCTTCTCACCATTTGCTAGATTTTGATTGGGAAAACTTCCAAGTCAAGTCATCGCCTTCGTGGTTCGTATTGATTTCTGCCATGTTTGCGGCTTCTTGCTCCACCAGTTTGTTGATGAGGTTGATCAAGTTAGGAAATGTTGCACCTCCAAAGGTGTTGATCCTTCTACGCATTTGGCTTTTCGTGTTGGGTCTCTCTCCTAGTCCTACATATTGAGACTCATGATAGACCATCTCATTTTGAGGGTCCTCTCCTATATTGGTGGGTTCATTTTGCTTATTATATTAGAGTGTGTTATTTTCTTTATTACAAACCATCCTCAACTTATGTACACTCTGAGTGCATGTGGTGTTCTTTCCATACACTATGCGAAATCAAGCTTTTAGTTTTTTTAAGTCCACTTCAAGTGTCAAAAATAATGTGGTGTGTGAATGCACGATGAGAGATGCAACTCTTGCACTTCCTTCCATGTTCTTGGCCATGTATGGCTCTAGGCTCCATTGTTGGCCACTCTTAGAGGTCTCTAGGGCCTCTACTGCATCTTTCAGCTCTGTAAATTTATCATCAGGGTCTAAGGGTCAATTTGTGGCTCTAAGCAGGCTGAACAACTAACGAGTTAGCTAGCATTGATTTAGGTCTATAGGTCACTCTACGCATAGTTAAGAGGCTCCAAGAGATATTTGACACGTCTAGAAAGCTATCGGAAGGTTTTCCTGTCATGCAAGGTGCTTTGCTTTGCCCAGGATGTGCTGGATATGTCAATTTTCACTTCTAACTTTTTGTCTGATTTAACAAGGTCTGATTCTTAGAATCAAATGTCTGAGTGTGGGTGGTCCGATTGTCAGACTTTGATCTGCCTGATTTCTAGGCAGTCCAATTTTTACGAGTCTAAGTGTCCAATGGTGGCCGATAGTCTGAATCGGATGAGTTATGTGTCCAATTGGACAGGTCATAGGGGGTCTGAATTTGTTTTTGTTGGTTGCATTCGATCAGATAGTTTGAATAGTGTTCGAGCATCCAATTGTTGAGAATTGGGCCATTCAATGATCCATAATCAAACACCCGAGTAGTCCGATTCTGGGAATCGAACTCTGAAGACCTAGTTTGATTTTGATGGCGCAACAATTGCAATGGCAAGATTTCAATTCGTGGTGTCGATTTAATGCACATAAGGTCACATGCACATCCAAAAAGTAAGAATGGGCAAGGGGCCAGGTCCATATGTACCTGGAATGGCCTAAAAAATCGTGCACAAGTCAATCAATCCACTGCAAGCCTTAGGTATCTCTCTTCTATCTCTCTCTCTCTCTCTCATTGTTGAAGCTAGAAATGAGCCTTCAACCCCCCTTCCTTGGGTCTTAAATATTCGTTTCCAATGCCTGAGTGCTGCCCCGTTTGTACTCATGCCTTGTTGATGGATTCCAACCTTGTTCTTTCCCTATTTTTTCCATGTTTTGGGCCTCATTATAACAACAACCCTAAAGCGATTCGCTTCGATCTCTCAATCCTATCCTACTCCAAATGCAAAAAAAATCAAAATGCAAGTACTGAAATGATTTATCCTACTTTCGAATCATCAAAACCCAAAATACTTATTTGCATTGAAGATTAAACTCTGAAATCTCCTACCTATATCAAGCATTGGTTCGAGGATGAAACCCTACTTCGACGCTTGATTTGAAGCGTGCAAGTGCTCAAGTAGATTGAATCCATTGGTCCCAACAGCAATGAAACCAAAATTTAGTGGGAGATCATGCTCCACTATCAATACCCATGGACCACTTATTGTTCAAGTGTTTCAAGCAAGGCTATCTCTCACCTAGTTGACGTGCTTCCAATCCTTCGGGTGTAGTGAGCTTACGATCCTAGAGCTTACGAGTAAGCTCTAGGATATACGAGTCCTAGATGCAAGCTTCATAATCCTAGATGCAAGTTCAAGAAACCTCAATCCTCCTAGCTCAAGCTCCATCCTCCATAGCCACGTGTGAGAGAAGAGAAGAGAAGAGAAGAGAAGAGAAGAGAAGAGAAGAGAAGAGAAGAGAAGAGAAGAGAAGAGAGGAGAGGAGAGGAGAGGAGAGGAGAGGAGAGGAGAAGATGGAGAGATTCTCCTCCTCAGTTCCTCACCCTCACACCCTCACACAATCACTCCCCCACACTCTCACACTCCCTCTCTCAACACAAGTACACACAAGAAAGAATGGGAGAAGAGAAGAGAAGAAGAAGAAGCCACTTTAGCCACACATAAAGAATGAGCTTCCCATTCACTTTTTGAGTTTATATACAAGCCCTAAATCCCTTGGGCATCCATCCCCTTTTTTACATGACCAGGCATCTTGCCAAGGTCATCTTCCCCTATTCCCTTCTAGTTTTTTTATATGACCAGGCATCTTGCCAAGGTCTTATTTTCCTATTCCCTTCTAGTTGCCTTATCCCTTCACATATGCTCGTCTAGATTTTACAATTTGCACAAGAGGGAGCCTAGCACTCTTTTACAAAAGTTTGGTGACACCTTTGTTGAGATATCGAGCTCCACTCGTGATACGCCAGGGTGACCGTTGTGTATTTATGTCACCGACTTGTCAGTTGCAGACGCGGTTGGTACACCGCCCATGAATAATAGCTACATGATAGCTATCCTTATCTACTCTAGTTCGTGGCTCAGTTAGTATGCCACCTTAGTTAGTTGAGTTTGGTTTGAGACCCATATATAGGGTTCTTCTATTTCTTTGTATGAGAGTTCTTTTTGTCTTACACAACTAAGAAGAGGAAAACTGTTTTCAGCCTCCACATTTGTGTGTATTCCCCCATTGTGCAAGCAAGAAAGCTACAAGTGAGACTCCTTCCTTCTCTCCCACAATCTTGACATGGTATCAGAGCCTTGTTCGTGGTAAGGAGCTCAAGAAAGCAAGCCAAGCTCGCGGTGTTCTGGTAAGAGGAGCAGTGTTGCTTTCATTTTCTGTTTTGGGAGCAGATCTCTGCAGGTAGCACAGCCGGAAAGTGCAGGAGTGCATTGTCTCAGGTTGAGACGCCCTTCGCGGTGAAGCAAGAAGGCAGTATATGCTGCGGGAATAAGCTTTAGCTCTCGGCGACCCTGTTTTTTTGATTTGAGGCCATTTCGGGGCCTGTTTTGGGGGCGGAAGTTTTCTGCACGCACTCAGGAAAAGGCCCAGTTTCATGCTGTGCAGCCACTGTTCTACAGGTCGGTGAAAAATTTCTGTAGAAATTGCATCGTATGCTTGTGCGCAGAGACATTGGGAGTTACAGAATCATCCCTGTTGCCTGTTGATGCAAAATCGTCACTAGGAAGTGACTGTGTGGTCAAATACCACTTTCGCCAGTTTTGCAAATTTTCCCTTGTGAGGGTGAAGCTGTGGTTTTTGCAGTCTTCTGTAATGGCATCTGATTCTCTTTCACAGATTGTCACTGAAAAGCTTGACAAGAACAACTTCCAAGCATGGAAGTTTAGAATGACGAATTTCCTTATGGGAAAAGGATATTGGGAATTTGTTGCAGGAAATGAAGAAGAACCAGTTCTTCCTGATGTTCCCAATCAACAGCAAATGCAGGCATTTAAAGCATGGCATGAGAGAGCCAGGAAAGTTATGTATTGGCTGTCTATCAGCATTTCAGACTCTATGATTGTGCATATTCAGGATGCAAGCACGCCAAAGGAGGCATGGGATACTTTGTCAAAAATGTATAGCACAAATACGCAAGCCAGGAAAATGCAGCTCAAGCAAGAGTTGCACAATGTGCAAAGAGAAAATATGAGCATCAACGACTACCACATGAAGGTGAAGAAGATTGCAGATGCACTTGCTTCCATTGGGTCACCAGTGGAAGATGATGATTTAGTTTCTGTGACCTTGAATGGCCTAGGAAAGGATTATGCACAGTTTCGGACATCCATTTCAGTTCGTGAAAGATTTCCTGATTTTGAGGAGTTGATTGCTCTTCTAATTTCTGAGGAACAGAGAAATGGTGGTGCATCTTCTTCAGGAGGAACTTCAAAAGAAGCTGTCTTCTACTCAAATGCTGGAAGAGGTAGAGGCAGAGGTAGAGGAGGCCGTGGTAGAAATCAGAATATGCAGCAAACTCAAGAAAACCAGTCCTATGGAGGAGGACGTGGTAACTCTAGAGGCAGGGGGAGCCAAAGAGGTCGTGGTGGATGGCAAAGAGGTCAAAATGCAAACAGTAATGTTGAATGCTACTACTGTGGTAAAATGGGTCATATGGCTAAAGACTGCTATAAAAAGCAGAATGACATCATGAATAGAAAACTGCAACAAGGGAATTATGCATCCTCTAGCAGACAGGGTGATGACAGAAATGAGCATTTGTTCATGGTGCAGCACATGAACAATTCTGTGACAAGTGCAGAAGAAATCAATGATGTATAGTATGTTGACTCAGGTGCATCAAACCACATGACAGGTCATGCAGAATGGATGGAGGATGCAAGGAAAATGGAAAAACCAGGATTTGTGGAGACTGGTGATGATACTGCACATCCTATTGTGCAGATTGGAAAAATTCCCTTGTCTATGCAGGATGGGAAAAAGAAATACCTGTCCGATGTATTTCATGTCCCGAATATCACCAAGAATCTGGTTTCTGTCGGTCAAATGGTTGAGCAGGGCTTGCAGGTCAGATTTAATCCTCATGGATGCTTTGTTGAGGATATGAAAAATAAAGGTCGTTTGATAGCAAAAGGAAAGAAGAAGGGCAGAATGTTTACGTTGGATGCAGACATGTCTGAATTGAGTGCAGCAATGTTTGCACATGGGACCGGTGTAGTTGCAGATATTGATATCTGGCATAAACGCATTGGTCATGTTAATGTACAGCGACTTAAATCAATGCAGGCCCAAAATATTGTTGCAGGATTGCCAAAATTCAAGGTTGTAGAAATGCATAAGGTATGTGAAGCCTGTCAGTTTGGAAAACAGGCAAGGAAACCATTTCCTAGACATGTTCAAGAGAGTGAGAAGCCATTGGAATTAATCCACTCTGATGTGTGGACTACTAAAGCTGCATCTCTTGGAGGCTGTCATTATTTTGTCACTTTTATTGATGACTATAGCAGAAAAGTTTGGGTGTATTTTATGAAAAAGAAAAGTGAAGTTTTTGGGCATTTCAAAACCCTTAAAGCTATGGCTGAAAAAGAAACAGGTCTGCAAATAAAATGCCTAAGGTCAGATGGAGGGGGAGAGTACCTCTCAAATGAGTTTGCAAAGTTCTTGCAGGAGCATGGCATAAAGCAGCAATATTCATGCAGTTATACCCCACAACAAAATGGAATTGCAGAAAGGAAAAACAGGCATATTGGAGAGGTATCTCGTGCCATGCTCAATGAAAAAGACTTGCCAGATTTTTATTGGGCTGAAGCAGTTGCTACAACAGTCTACATAATGAACAGGACTCCCACTGTAGCAATACATGGAATGACTCCAGAGGAGAGGTATACTGGTAGGAAACCAGATATTTCTCATTTGAAAATTTTTGGTTGCATTGCCTATGTACATGTGCCAGATGAGCTGAGATCCAAGTTGGATCCAAAAGCTGAGAAGTGCATCTTTATTGGTTACTCTCTGCAGCAAAAAGGGTATAGATGCTATAACCCTTCTACTCGTAAGTTTACAGTGAGCAGAGATGTTGTTTTTGATGAGATGAGTAGCTGGTATAAACCAGTAAATGTGATTGATGATGTAGATGCACAAAATGGTAATGCTGCACAGAATTCACAACAGCAGTCACAAAATATTAGTGGACCTGGAGCGTCCTCTAGCAGTGGTTCACATTCTTCGCCATGGACAGGCAGATTGAGATCAGGAGAATCTTCTCAAAGCAATGCAGATAGTGGTATGCAGGTATCACGAAAAGGAAAAGAGAAGGTTGATCAGCCCATGTTTGATGTGAATGCAGGTCACTCTTATGTGGATGGTGAATCGAGTGGCTCAGAACATAGCATTGATGATGAGTTGGGTATTCCTTCTATTGTTACACCTGGATTAAGGAAGACCAGGGATGTTTTGAGAGCACCTGGGAGTGAACCCACTTTGCGCAGGTCTACCAGAGTTAGGTATCCTGTGGATAGGCTGAAATATGATGGATTTACAGCCATTCACTATGCATATATGGTCAAGGTGATACAGGAACCAGAACCCACTTCTTTTGAGCAAGCCATGGGAAAAGAAAAATGGGAGAAAGCCATGGATGAAGAAATGGATGCCTTGGAAGCAAATGCTACATGGGAATTGGTACCTTTGCCTAAAGGTAAGAATGCAATTGGCTATAAGTGGGTTTATAAAGTGAAGCACAATGCAGATGGTTCTGTGAACAGATACAAGGCAAGATTAGTAGTCAAGGGGTATGCACAAACATATGGCATTGACTATGAAGAAACATTCAGTCCAGTTGCAAGGATGGCAACTGTAAGAGCAGTCATTGCTATGGCTGCATCAAAGGGATGGTCTTTACATCAGATGGATGTAAAGAATGCCTTCTTGCATGGTGATTTGCAAGAAGAGGTCTATATGGAGCAGCCACCAGGTTATGTGCATGCTGTTCATCCTGAGTTTGTTTGCAGGTTGAAGAAAGCCTTGTATGGCTTGAAGCAAGCACCTAGAGCATGGTCTGACAAGATAGGACAGTATCTTGTCACTATTGGCTTTCAGATTTCCAAGGTAGATTTCTCACTTTATGTGAGAAAAACAGAGAAAGGTATTATGCTACTTGTCATTTATGTTGATGATTTGATTATGACAGGTGACAGTGATGAAGATATCCTTCATGTGAAAATGCTATTGAAGCAGAAGTTTGAGATGAAGGATTTGGGAGAGCTGCGTTATTTCTTGGGCATTGAGGTGATTAGATCACCAAGTGGGATACAGCTCTTGCAGAGGCAGTATGGATTGGACATGTTGTCCAAATATGGGATGACAGGCTGTAAGCCTATTTCGGTTCCTTTGGAGCAGAATGTGAAGCTGAGCACAGATGTGGGTGAGCTTCTGGAAGACCCTACTATGTACAGACGCATAGTAGAAAGTTTGATTTATATGACTATTACCAGGCCAGATTTGAGCTATGCTGTTGGATTGGTAAGTCAGTTTATGCAGGCTCCAAGGAAACCGCATTTGGATGCGGCTAGACGCATACTCAGGTATGTGAAGTCCACATTGCAGTATGGACTATTTTATGAGACTGGGGTTCAGATACAACTGCATGGATACACTGATGCTGATTGGGCTGGTAGTATTTCTGATAGACGATCTACCAGTGGATATGTGTTCTCTTTTGGGAGTGCTGCAGTCACTTGGAGCAGCAAGAAACAGCCTACAGTTGCCTTGTCGAGCACAGAGGCTGAGTACAGGAGTGCAGCAATGGCTGCATGTGAGGTAGCTTGGTTGCATAAGCTACTTTATGATATGCATCAGTCTACAGATGGGCCAGTTGTCATTTATTGTGACAACATGAGTAGTATACACTTGGCAAATAACCCAGTCTATCATGCTAGAACAAAGCACATTGAGGTGCATTATCACTATGTGCGGGAGAGGGTTTTACTAGGTCTTATTGATCTAGTTTATGTCAGCACAGAGGATCAGGTAGCTGACATATTTACGAAGGCATTGGGCGCAGAGAAGTTGCGCAAGTTCAGAGACCTGCTTGGTGTGCAGGAATTGGGATTGAGCTCGAGGGGGAGTGTTGAGATATCGAGCTCCACTCGTGATACGCTAGGGTGACCGTTGTGTATTTATGTCACCGACTTGTCAGTTGCAGATGCGGTTGGTACACCGCCCATGAGTAATAGCTACATGATAGCTATCCTTATCTACTCTAGTTCGTGGCTCAGTTAGTATGCCACCTTAGTTAGTTGAGTTTGGTTTGAGACCCATATATAGGGTTCTTCTATTTCTTTGCATGAGAGTTCTTTTTGGCTTACACAACTAAGAAGAGGAAAACTGTTTTCAGCCTCCACCTTTGTGTGTATTCCCCCATTGTGCAAGCAAGAAAGCTACAAGTGAGACTCCTTCCTTCTCTCCCACAATCTTGACAACCTTTGCATTTTAAAATGTGCCTTTACCTTTGACTTTACCTTTTGTGCTTTTGGCCTTTCCTCTCTTATTCATATTTGAGGTTGCCTTTTTCTACATTATTCCATATTTTGAATTTTCTTTTTTTGTCTCACATCGGGGTTAACATGTACCCGCACTGACTAAAAGCTTATGTCTGCTCTAGGAAGCTTGATGATGCAGGTTATCATATATACTTTGGTGATTCTACATGGAAGATAACTGATGGTAGGCTTGTTCTTGCAAGAGGTACTAAGTTTGGTAGCCTCTACCACTTCATTATATCTAGTACTCTCGACCATGTTTTGTCAGTGGGTTCTATCCACATGTATCTCTCTAGCATGCTTGTATAGGGCATATGTCGCTTAATGGAATGAAAATATTTAGTGCTTTGCAGTATCTTCTACCCTTTTTACTACTCGCATTTTGAGTAATGTGATCATTGTTTATATGGTAGGCAGACTAGGAATTTGCATAAAAATTTTGGTATTGCATGCATGGATGAGCCTTTGGCTCTTGTGCATTCAGATCTATGTGGACCCACGCCTTGTCAGTCATTGGGGGGTGTGAAGTACTTTGTCACATCTATTGACAATTATTCACATAAGGTTTGGGCTTATCCCATAAAGTAGAAATCTGATGTCTTGGCAGTCTTTCAATGTTGGCTTGCTTTAGCAGAGGACCAATCTGTGCATAGGCTGAAATGCCTAAGGACCAACCTAACGGGGGTGAGTACATCTCACGTGCCTTTGAGAAGTTTTGTGATGATCGGGGTATTAAGTGTCAGTTGACTGCCCTTACAACCCCCCCAGAATGGTATAGCGGTTGAGCATATGAATAGGACTATCCAAGAGAGGGTCCACGGTATGCTTAAAGCAGGCTTACCACAACATTTTTGGGTTGAGGTAGACTTATTTCCATGCATCTCATTAACAGGTCACCTTGCAGTGGTATTGACTTCCAGATTGTTGCAGAGAAGGTATGGACAGGAAAGCCTCCCTCATATGCTAATACTATGTTGGGATATATCAGGAATGCAAAAAATTCACATGTAGAGAACATGTTTTCAATGAATGCAAATGCATGAAAGATTCAACTCAAGCAAGAGTTGAATACCTTGAAGAAAGGAAAGATGTCTGTCAATGAGTATGTTTTGAAGATGAGGAGCATTGTAGATGCTTTAGCAATAATTGATGCAATGCTTGATGATGATGATGATGATTTGGTTTCATCCACATTGAGTGGCCTTAATAATGAGAAGGCATGGAAATCATTTGTCACTTTTGTATATGTACGGAACCCATTTCCAGATTTTGATGAGCTGGTTTCTCACATGATTACCGAAGAGATCAATATGCAGGGTGACTCGTCTGAAAGAAATGGTGAATAGCATTTTACTCAAGTTCAAGAAGGGGACATGGTAGATCCTCTTTGAGAGGTCATGGTATGGGACATGCTGGGGATAACTAGTAAAACTGGTTAAATAAACAATTTAGTGAAATGCAGGTTTCAAGAGGTCGAGAAAACTTTAGAGGCAAGGGGAGATCTAGAGGAAGAGGTGGATGGCAGAATGGAGGTTCTGGAAATTCTGCAATTATTTGCCATTATTATAGCAAAACAAGTCATATTGAAACCCATTGTTATGCTAAGAAGGATGATATTCGCAGTTGTAAATTCCAGCAAGGAAACTATGCATCGTCTTCATGACAGAATGAAAACAAAAATGAGTATGATGAATGCAGCTACAGGAAAGGGGATACATGATGATGTATGGTATGCCGATTTAGGTGCATCTAATCATATGACCAGTCATGTTGAATGGTTTGGAGAGATGCAGGACTTAAAAAATCCAGGTTATGTGTAGGTGATGATTCATACCACCCAAGTTCACACATTGAAAAGGTTCCCTTGTTCTTGCATGATGGCCAGACAAAGAGTCTGACAGATTTATTACATGTGCTATCAATCACTAGTGTCTATTGGCCAAATGGTAGAGGAAGGGTTGCAGGCTAGATTCAATACAAAAGGTTGTTTTGTAGAAGACTTTAATGATAAGTGAAGGTTGGTCACAAAAGGAAGTAGAGTTGGCCACATGTTCACTTTAGATGCGTGAATTCCTACAATGGATGCTGCTATGTATGATTGGGTAAGCTACTCATGAATATATGTGTGTATCATGTGGGTTCAAAATAAGGTATTTTAAAAATACTATTTTATACATTTTTTATATATAGAAGGATGCAATATAAAGGGGTTATTTATAGATTGAATAGAAAAGGATTATGTTTTATTAGGAAAAATTCATAGATAAGGATATATATAAATAGACATTGAATGCATGTGATGTAGAGGATATACATATAGTAACTTCCCTAGGATTGGTTACAGGGTTGCCTTCTTTTAGAGTTGTAGAATTTTATAAAGTCTGTGAAGCATGTCAGTTTGGTAAGCAAGCAAGATAACCCTTCTCGCATGATAGAGAAGTGAGCAAAAATATACTTGATGTAGTACATACAGATGTTTGGAGGCCTATACAGAATGTATCTCTTGGTGGCAGTAAATACTTTGTCACATTTATTGATGACTGTTCAAGGAAGCTATGGGTATATTTCATGAAGGAAAAGAGTGATGCATTTGAGCACTTCAAATATTTCAACAAGTAGACAGCTGTTGAAATAGAAACATGCCTGAAAGTTAAGTGCTTGAGATAAGATGGAGGGGGAGAGTACCTCTCTAATGAGATTAGTGGCTTCTTGAGGACTCATGGAATAAAGAGGCAGTTTACTTGCAGGTATACCCCACATCAAAATGGGGTTGCAGAAAGAAAAATAGGCATATTGCAGAAGTTGCATAGGCATTGATGGCTAAAAAGAATATGCCAAAAATATTTTGGTCTGAAGTTGTTCATACTACTCTCTATATTATGAACACAACTCCCATAGCTGCAGTTCATGGTATGACCCCCAAAGAATGCTTTACAGGAAAGAAGCCCTATGTATTACACTTGAAGGCATTTGGCTGTGTTGCATATGTTCATGTCCAGATGAGTTGCAGAAGAAGCTTGATCCAAAGACTGAAAAATGCATTTTTATTGGATTTAGAGCAAAAAGAGTATCGTTGTTATGACCCTGTCACAGGTGAGTTCAGAGTGAGCAAGGATGTTATTTTATATTAGATGAGTAGTTGGTGTGCACTTGCTGGTGATGTATTAGATGATGATAATGATCATGATAGCTTTGTGAAAAAAGAAAAGCAAGAATCACGGAGTCTTAGTGGACCAGAAACATCATCTGGTACTACACCTACAGTGAGCCCTTGGTCTGGGAGACTAAGGAGTAGCCCCACATCTTCAGGAGGATCTATAAGTGTTGCAAGCAAAGACAAAGGAAAGAAGAGAGTGCTAGATGGTAATGATGCATCTACAAGTCATTCGGGATTTGATGGAGATTCTAGTGGTTCAGAGAGTTTGGATAATGAGCTTGATATTCCTTCAGTCTAGACACCAGGTGTACAGAGAGCACATAGTAATATAAAGGCTCCACTGAGTGATCCACTGGTACATAAGTCTAGTAGGGTCGGATATCCTGTTAAAAGATTTGGTTTTGAAGGTTATGTAGCTCACCATTATGCTTATAGGGTAAAGGTGAGGATGTTAAACCCACTTGTTTTGAGGATGTTGTTGGTCATGCTCATTGGGATGCAACAATGGATGAGGAGATGGCTGCATTAGAAAAGGCAATAAGACTTGGGATTTGGTACCCTTGCCTAAGGGTAAGAAAGCTATTGGCTGTAAGTGGATTTAAAAGGTCAAGCATAATGCAAATGGTCCTGTTAGTGGGTATAAGGCTAGGCTGGTTACAAAAGGCTATGCCTAAACATATGGCATAGATTATGAAGAGACATTCAGTCACATTGCTAAGATGGCAATTGTTAGATGCATGATTGCCTTGGCAGCAGCCAAAAGTTGGAGTTTGCAACAAAGAGATGTTAAGAATGACTTCTTGCATGGTAAATTGCAAGAAGAAGTGTATATGGAGCAGCCAGCAAGTTATGAGGATTCAAGAATCCCATATATGTGTGCATGTTAAAGAAGGCACTCTATGGGTTGAAGCGAGCACCTAGAGCATGGTCTTTTTTCTGATGTGCTACCAGCCCAATCTACATCTATGTATTCAAATATGTGTAAATCCTTACCTGCCTCATAAAAAAGTCCATAATGTAAAGTGGACTTCACATACCTCAATATACGTCTGACTGCATCCAAATGAGGCTTTCTAGGCATTTGCATAAAATGACTGACAAGGCCAACAACATTGCTCAAGTCTAGCCTTGTGATAATCATGTAAATCAAACTCCCTACTATCCTCCTGAACATAGTAGGGTCTTCTATCTCATCCCCAACGTCAGCACTCAACTTCACATTTTGCTCCAATGGTACTGAAAGAGGCTTACATGCTATCATAACATACTTGGATAATATATCCAAGCCATAGTACCTTTGGAATAGCCATATACCATCATCACATCTTATCACCTCAATACCAAGAAAGTATCTTAGCTCACCCAAATCCTTCATCTCAAACTTCTTCTTCAAGAAGTCATTAACTTCAACAATCCCATTGTCATTGTCACACCTGTAATAATCAAGTCATCTACATAGTTGACTATGATAACCAAACCTACATCTCCCCTTCTCACATAAAGTGAGCGATCAACATCAGAAATAAGAAATCCAATATTGATAATATACTCTCCAATCTGGTACTAGTGGATTCATATTTTCCCTTGGTAGTGCAGCAGTTACATGGCGTAGCAAAAACCAACCTACAATTGCTTTATCGAGTATAGAGGCTGAGTACAGAGGTGTTGCTATGGCAGCATGTGAGGTGGTATGGCTACAAAAGTTATTAGGTGATTTGGATGTGCAGAGAGATGGTCCAATTGTCATCATTGTGACAACATGAGTAGTATACAACTAGCTAGGAATCCAATGTTCCATGCTAGGACAAAAAACATTGAGATGCACTACCACTTTGTGAGAGAGAAGTTACTTATAGGAGAGATTGATTTATTATATATCATCACACAGGATCAGATAGCTAACATTTTCACAAAGGCATTGGGTGTAGAGAAGCTTCAAAAGTTTCAAAGCGTACTTGGAATTGCAGAGATAGAGTTGAGCTTGAGGGGGAGTGTTGAGATGGCAAGCTCAACACATGCAGACATTGATGATAGACCACCTGGCTAGATGGGTCCGCATATCTATACTTAGCACGTTGGTGGTCATTATGATACTCACATGGCCACTGACATATCACTTATTATATTTAGTTTGTTACACCTACCTACAGCTGGCAAAGATATAGCACCAGTCAATTAGTGTAGTCCGTTATGCACTGTTTGACTTAGTAGGCCACTTTCCTTTATATTGTATCTTATTTAAACTTTGTGTACATTGTATTGTGTGTGGAAAAAGAAGAAGAAATCAGCAAGAAAACATTTAGACCTCCATCTCTCTTCTTGTGTTTTTTGAGTGAGCTTCTTCTTGTGTATACAAATGTGTATTTGGCGCAATAGCTCAAGCAAGTCCCCCCACCACCATGCAATTCTTGACAGCTAGAGGGTCCTTATTTTTCCTTGATCAGATAATCTAGACTAAATATTAGATAGAAATGGGATCCACATTAGGAGCTACCTTGGATATTGCCATACGATGTATTGATCACTCAACTCTTGGACAAGTAGTACATGTCCCACTTGATGGATTACTAGATGATAAATATGATATTGGGAAGCCATTGATACTAACCTTCAATGATTTAGCATGTCCACACTAAGTATTTAATGATGGATATCATCGGATGATTTTGATTCACTTCTTACCTCATAGATTGTTGTATTAGTCTTGTGCTCATTTAGGGTTGCCATATCAACACATCTAATAGTTCTCTATTTTCATTTCTTGTACTTATTTGTTATTTCCTAGCTATATATATTCTTTTCTCTAACATCATATTACCCTAACTTTCAAATATATATACCTTTTTCTCATTGGCTAGTTTGGCATCTCATAGATGTTGATAAATCTCTCTCTCTCTCTCTCTCTCTCTCTCTCTCTCTCTCTCTCTCTCTCTCTCTCTCTCTCTCTCTCTCTCTCTCTCTCTCTCTCTCTCTCTCCATTAGAAAGTTTTTAAGGTCATTTTCAAGGACAAATTTCCCCCAAAATTTTCCCACCTCTTAGTGATTTAGAGCCCATGTAGGAATCTTGTCATGCCATCATATCCCTCATCATAGGTACGGAGAGTGGAGTTCTTGAAGATATAAAGCTCTCACTTGGATAGCATTATTTGGGACTCCATTGATCATCCACAAGGATTATACAGGTTATTATAGGTTTGATATGGGAGAAATTTCATCCATTCTACTCCCTAGAGCAGGGGTTGTTGAGAAATGACAACTAAGTTCCTTTGGGAGCATGTGATCTCACGATTCAGCTACCCCATTGAACTAGTTAGTGATCAAGGCATGCAATTATGAAGTGATTGCTCACCTCTTGCCTACCTTTTTGATCGTACATTGGAATTCCTCACCTTAATACCCTCAAGCAAACGGCTAGGCAAAATCTACAAATAAGATCTTAGTGAATGTTTGACCAAGGTAGTCTCTGCTTTGCATAGCGAGACTGGGACAATAAGTTTATGGCAGCCCTATGGGCTTATCAAATAGCCTATAAAATGGATATAGGGAAAACTCCCTTTAGGTTGACCTACAGAATTGAAGCCATTTTACCAGTGGAATTCTCTGTTCCTAGCCTAAGAGTAGTCGTTCAAGAGTGATGGGATGGGAAGGAGGCATGGACAGAATGCCTAGTTGAGTTAGAACACCTATCAAAGACTCAGCTTCTAGCTACCCATGCATTGATTTGTGAAAAGGCACGACGTAAGAGATGGTTTGACAAGCATGTCAAGCAATGAGACTTTGATCGGGGTGACCTCATGCTGTTATACTCAATGAAAGGCCATAAGTAGAAAATGAATTTTAGGGGATTAGGGCCTTTTCGAGTTCGCACCATTAGCCGAACCGGCAATGTGGAGCTTGAGACCCTCGATGGAGTGGTCATAGGCTTCTTCAATGGTTGACACATAAAGAAGTACTATCCTCCCACACATCCACTACACGAGCCTCCTATGCTAGAGTCCCTTGTGAAAGTTCACCGAGTTGCCACGATTACAAAAATTGAAGATGAGGATGAAGAAGAAATGGAACCTACTTACCTCTACATAATAGTCACCACCCAATGAACACATACCTTCCATGCATTGATCGATGAAGGAGCTGATGTTAATATCTTAACTCATGATCATTGGGCTCAAATCAGGTAACCACAACTATAGCCCACAAGTGCCAAACGTAGCCCTTTTGGGGGGACCAATCATATGCACTTTTGGAAAAGTGCAAAATTGTAGCCTCTATCAAGTCTAAGAGCATACCCATAATCTTTTATGTGTTGCCGAACACAAAAGGTGCTGGTAAGGAATCGTTGCTAGGACACACCTTTTAAAAAAAAGGCCCATTGCAATGTCAACTATGAGTCAGTGCATTCACCTTGCCATCAACAATGTGCATATCATGATAGCTTTTAGTAAGGGCAGCATGGCTCCATCAAAGCCCACAAAGCCACCAATTGAGGAATCCACCACCAAGTCTAAGACTGAGGGGGGTTATGACTTGTCACAACTCACCAAGCCTCAACGTCAACAAATTGTGGAGACAAAAGCCAAAGCCCATGAGCCCAAGTTCAAATGGGTACAACATCAAGGACTACCACCAAGAAGCAAGCAAACACAACCTTGCAAGGCTAGAAATTCACCCTCAAAACCTAGAAGGTAGAGAAGAAAATATAGGCATCGAGGAATGGTCAAGCCACATTGGGTCCCCGAGACCTTATTGCCTTGCAAGCGCAAGGTTATTACGAGGGAAATATCTAGATATGGGTGCCCAAAACCAAGACTGACAAGTGCACTACTCAATTGCAATCCTTGACCCACTTTGTTGAAGGTGAAAAATAGAAAAATTAGGTAGCAAGCCTGAAATTTGCCTTGATTGCATGAACACTATATCAACAAGGGGTTGATGATGTTTATCGCCGATGTGTTATGATTGATGAGGTTCCATTTTGTTGAGAATCAAGCTCATGATGATCAATATTATCAACATGGCCGATCTTATCTAGACAACTATTGTCTTAGATGTCTCTCTCAATGTGTATTGTAATAACTAAGTTAGTTAGACTCAACCACAGTTAGTGGTACGGTTTATTAGTGACTTAGTGTGTTTTCAGTTATGTGTGACTAGGCTTTAGTAGGCGTTATACAATAATGAGAATAAGAAAACAAGAGAGTACACTACTCTCTGTTACAACTCCAATGTCTTTGTCTCTCTCTGTCTCTCTGTCTCTCTGTCTCTCTGTCTCTGTGAAATCTTGACATGGTATCAGAGCCATGTAGCACAAAACCCAGTGGGCCTATGAGCTTGGATTGTGGAAGCAAGAGTGTGAATCTCAATAGGAAGACATTGGCAGCTATAACAAATCTTTGAGGGTATGTATCGGTTTTTTGTGAAGTCCATATTTTCTTGAGTCTATTGAGGCTTGATAGAAAGGTTTAGTGGCATATGCTGGAGCTTTGGAGCATGCCTTAGTGGTGGCCAGCATAATGAGGATGCATTCAGTGTGTCTAGTTCAGAATTGTGCCTATTTTTTTCACTACATGGACAATGCAGGTGTTCATACTGATGAAGCTTGAAGGGTTGAAAGATGCTAGAAATTATGGAGTATTATATGAAGAGTATTATTCAACATCTATGTCATCAATAAATGCTTAGTATTGAGCTCATGTGAATAACAAGCCCAGATCAATATGATCTGCCTGCAAATTGCGTATGTTTTTTTCTCTTGAAAGATGAACATATTTCACCTATAAAATGCTTGGATTTGGAATACTCAACCTCATGGGATGCTTGATAGTGAGCATCACTTCAGTCACATGCATTTGGGACTTGATTGGGAGGAGTTAGAACTTGGATCTGGAGATGAATTTTGAGATAGGGTATTGTTCTAAAATAAGGACATCTCATACTTGACTTCTTGAAGCTCAGTGAAGCTTAGTTGGTACCCATAAATGCTCGATTGTTGCTCCATGAATGCAAGAGTTTGTGGAGTGCAATGAACCTTTAATGCTCAGATTTGGATTGGCTGTGCTGGTTATGATAGAGTGGTGGATGTTTACAACCTATGAGAAGTGTATTTGCCATTATTACTAGAATATGTAACAAGCATTGATGCTTCTATGACCATGTATTGACCCTTAGATATTGTGGAACATGCATACTATGGTTGGAGACTATTTTGAGCTAGGAATACCCTTGTTTTAGACAAAGAATTCACTGTTGGTTATTTTAGACTATTTTTTGTCACTCAATGTTGAGAATAACTACATAAACTACATATAGTCAATGAGCTCTACATGCAGTGCTACTCTCCTTAGATGTTAGGAAAAATGGCTGGAGATGTTTGACATGATTCTATGCTGAGAATACCATGGTTATTGCAGAGTTTATGCTATTGGTCATAACAGACTGCTTGCTTATCATAAACTATGAGAAAGTCCCAGTCAATGTCAGCATTAGTTCTATGCATCTATTGATGCTTGTATGGACATAGTTTGTTATTGGGATGTTTAAATTGCCACTACCATAGAATGTTTTGAATTGATTTGAGCTTGGTTTATGCTCAATTGATTGTGTTTTTTCATTGCTGGAATATAGTTTACAGCAAGTATGTTGTCAGGGAGGTTGTACTTGAACTGTAGGAAACTATATTCAATACCTTTGCAATTGATACATTTGGATGTATGGGGTCCTTCCCATAATTGCATCTTTTGGTGGTGCCAGGTATTATGTATCTTTTATCGATGATTTCAACAAGTATACATGGCTATATATCCTAAAGCACAAGGATGAGGTGTTTGATGTATTCAAGGATTTTAAGACACATGCTAAAAATGAGTTTGGATGTTATGTCTTATATCTGAGATAGAGAACATGTCTCTGGAGAGTTTGACAGGTACTTGGCAAAATATGGTAGAAAAAGGCAGCTCACATGTAGTCAGACACCACAGTAGAATGGTGTGGCATAGAGAAAGAATCGTGTACTTATGGAAGCTTCCAGGGCGATACTTAATGAAAAGAACTTTCCAAATGCTTATTGGCCTGAAGTAGTCATCAATGGTGTTGTATGGTGGTCTAAATGTAGTGGTTTCTGATGGACCAGCCAACCCTACTCATGCTAAAAATTATCCTTTAGCTAGTACTACCATGAGTGGACCTATAGGTAATTGTTCTTCTACTATTAGTCCTTGGACAAAGTCCTTGGTGGACAAGACGACTATGCAATCATGTTTTTGCATCCAATGACATGGATATGTTAGTGAGGGGGGAGATTAGATAAAGGCAAAGAGAAGATGTTTGATGATGTAATTGGCCTGCTTATAGTCGGATATGAGTCACATGGTTGTGACAACCTTGATAGTGAATTGGGCATACCGTCAGCTATGACTCATGGTGCAAGGCAAAGCAGGTATGTGCTGCCTCATGGAAGGAAATCACAAAGTGAACCACAATTGAGAAGGTCTGAAAAAGTCAGGAAACGAGTTGATAGATTGACATACAATGGGTATTCAACCCAACATTATGCATACATGACAAAAGTGATAGGATACAAAGAACCTACTAAGTTTAGTGAGGCAGTTGCAAATAAAAATTGGTGTGTTGCCATGGATGAAGAATACATAACACTGACTAAAAATGAAACATGGGATGTGGTTAGTTTTCCTGAGGAAAAAACACCCATTGGTTGTAAATGAGTTTATAAAGTGAAATGCAAGGAGTATGTTTCATTGGAAAGGTATAAATCCCGTCTGGTTGCAAAGGGATACACACAACAATATGGCTTTAGACTATGAGGAGACTTTCAGCCCGGTTGCAAAGATGGCAACCGTAAGAATAGTCATTGCATTAGCAGCTTCTAAGGGATGGAAGTTATGGTAGATGGATGTCAAAAATACATTCTTGAATGGTGACTTGATTGAGGAGGTGTATATGGAACAACCTGAGGGCTATGTACACCTTGACTATCTGACACATGTATGTAGGCTGAAAAAGGCCTTGTATGGGTTGAAACAAGCATCGAGAGAATGAAATGCTCATATCAATACTTATTTATAGCAGCTTGGTTTTTAGATGGGTCATGCAGATCATAGCTTGTTTACAAAGAAGATAGACAATGGTTATGTTCTCTTCCGAGTAATTCACTATATTTATACCCTCTATATCACATGCGTTCAAGGCCTATTTATAAATATCGTTATTTTTGTATTTTTCCTTAATAAAAAATAACCATTTTCTATTCAATCTATAAGTAACCCTTTTATATGGGACTATTCTGTATATTAAAAAATGTGTAAAAATTGTATTTAAAAAATCCCTTACGTTAAACCCACATGATACATACTTACATATGACTAACCTCTCTAGGTGTTCTCTTGGTGATTTATGTGGATGATTTGATCATCACTGGAGATGATGATCATGGGATTGTTGAAATTTAGTCATGGTTACATGCTGAATTCAAGGTGAAGGATCTTGGAGAGCAGAAATACTTCCTTGGGATTGAGATTGTGTCTATACCTCAAGGTATATGGCTCTTACAAAAACAATATGCTCATGATATGTTTCTGAAATATGGCATGATGGAATGTAAAGCCATGGAAACACCATTGGATCAAAATGTCAAACTTGGAGTTGATGTTCGGAATGGAATAGAGAATGTCACTATGTATTAATAGATGGTAGGAAACTTGATTTATCTCACTATCACCCGTCCTAACCTTAGTTATGTAGTGGGGCTGATTAGCCAATTTATGCATAAGCCTCATAAGCCACATCTAGATGTAGTCAAGAGGATTATGTGGTATGTGAAGGATGCTGTTGATTATGGGTTGTTTATGAGTATGGAAAGTCATTTGGCTTAACAGGTTATACGGATGCTGATTGGGTTGGTTGTGTCTTGGCTAGTAATCCCATCTATCATGCTAGATCCAAACACATAGAATTTCATTACCATTTCATCAGGGAGATGGTACTTGCTAGACAAATTTACCTACTCCATGTGAAGACAGAAGACTAGGTAGTAGACATATTTACCAAATCACTTGGTAAAGAGAAGTTTGTGAATTTCAAGGAGCTACTTGGAGTACATCAGTTAGCCTAAGCATGAGGGGGAGTGTTGAGAATCAAGCTAATGATCACTATCACCAACATGATTGATCTTATCTAGACAGTTGTCATCTTAGCTGTCTCTCTCCATGTGTGTTGTTATAACTAAGTTGATCACACTCAACCACAGTTACTGGTTGTCAAGATTGTGGGAGAGAAGGAAGGAGTCTCATTTGTAGCTTTCTTGCTTGCACAATGGGGGAATACACACACAGGTGGAGGCTCAAAACAGTTTTCCTCTTCTTAGTTGTGTAAGCCAAAAGAACACAAGTACATAGAAATAGAAGAACCCTATATATGGGTCTCAAATCAAACTCAACTAACTAAGGTGGCATACTAACTGAGCCACAAACTAGAGTGGATAAGGATAGCTGTCATCTAGCTATTATTCATGGGTGGTGTACCAACCGCATCTGCAACTAACAAGTCGGTGACATAAATGCACAACGGTCACCCTGGCATATCACGAGTGGAGCTCGATATCTCAACACTCCCCCTCGAGCTCAATCCCAATTTGTGCACACCAAGTAGGTCTCTGAACTTGTGCAGCTTCTCTGCGCCCAATGCCTTCGTAAATATGTCAGCTACCTGATCCTCTGTGCCGACATAAACTAGATCAATAAGACCTAGTAAAACTCTCTCTTGCACATAGTGATAATGCACCTCAATGTGCTTTGTTCTAGCATGATAGACTGGGTTATTTGCCAAGTGTATACTACTCATGTTGTCACAATAAATGACAACTGGCCCATCTGTAGACTGATACATATCATAAAGTAGCTTATGCAACCAAGCTACCTCACATGCAGCCATTGCTGCACCCCTGTACTCAGCCTCTGTGCTCGACAAGGCAACTGTAGGTTGTTTCTTGCTGCTCCAAGTGACTGCAGCACTCCCAAAAGAGAACACATATCCATTGGTAGATCGTCTATCAGAAATACTACCAGCCCAATCAGCATCAGTGTATCCATGCAACTGTATCTGAACCCCAGTCTCATAAAATAGTCCATACTGCAATGTGGACTTCACATACCTGAGTATGCATCTAGCCGCATCCAAATGTGGTTTCCTTGGAGCTTGCATAAACTGACTTACCAATCCAACAGCATAGCTCAAATCTGGCCTGGTAATAGTCATATAAATCAAACTTCCTACTATGCGTCTGTACATAGTAGGGTATTCGAGAAGCTCACCTGCATCTGCGCTCAACTTCACATTCTACTCCAAAGGAATTGAAATAGGCTTATAGCCTGTCATCCCATATTTGGACAGCATGTCCAATCCATACTGCCTCTGAAAGAGCCATATCCCACTTGGTGATCTAATCACCTCAATGCCCAAGAAATAACGTAGCTCTCCTAAATCCTTCATCTCAAACTTTTGCTTCAATAGCATTTTCACATGAAGGATATCTTCATCACTATCACCTGTGATAATCAAATCATCAACATAAATGACAAGCAAACAATACCTTTCTCTGTTTTTCTCACATAAAGTGAGAAATCTACCTTGGAAATCTGAAAGCCAATAGTGACAAGATACTGTCCTATCTTTTCAGACCATGCTCTAGGTGCTTGCTTCAAGCCATACAAGGCTTTCTTCAACCTGCAAACAAACTCAGGATGAACAGCATGCACATAACCTGGTGGCTGCTCCATATAGACCTCTTCTTGCAAATCACCATGCAAGAAGGTATTATTTACATCCATCTGATGTAAAGACCATCCCTTTGATGCATCCATAGCAATGACTGCTCTTACGGTTGCCATCCTTGCAACTGGACTGAATGTTTCTTTATAATCAATGCCATATGTTTGTGCATACCCCTTGACTACTAATCTTGCCTTGTATCTATTCAGAGAACCATCTGCATTGTGCTTCACCTTATAAACCCACTTACAACCAATTGCATTCTTATCTTTAGGCAAAGATACCAACTCCCATGTAGCATTTTCTTCCAAAGCATCCATTTCTTCATCCATGGCTTTCTCCCATTTTTATTTTCCCATGGCTTGCTCAAAAGAAGTGGGTTCTGGTTCCTGTATCACTTTGACTATATAGGCATAGTGAATGGCTGTAAATCCATCATATTTCAGCCTATCCATAGGATACCTAGCTCTGGTAGACCTGCGCAAAGTAGGCTCACTTTCAGATGCTCTCAAAACATCCCTGGTCTTTCTTACTCCAGGTGTAACAACAGTAGGAATACCCAACTCATCATCAATGCTCTGTTCTGAGCCACTGGATTCACCATCCACATAAGAGTGACCTGCATTCACATCAAACATGGGCTAATCTACCTTCTCTTTTCCTTTTCGTGATACCTGCATACCACTATCTGCATTGCTTTGAGAAGATTCTCTTGATCTCAATCTGCCTGCCCATGGTGAAGAATGTGAACCACTGCTAGAGGACACTCTAGGTCCACTAATATTTTGTGACTGCTGCTGTGAATTCTGTGCAGCATTACCATTTTGTGCATCTACATCATCAATCACATTTACTGGTTTATACCAGCTACTCATCTCATCAAAAACAACATCTCTGCTCACTGTAAACTTACGAGTAGAAGGGTTATAGCATTTATACCCTTTCTGCTTCTGCACTTCTCAGCTTTTGGATCCAACTTGGATCTCAACTCATCTGGCACATGAACATAGGCAATGCAACCAAAAATCTTCAAATGAGAAATATCTGGTTTCCTACCAGTATACCTCTCCTCTGGGGTCATCCCATGTATTGCTGCAGTGGGAGTCCTGTTCATTATGTAGGCTACTGTAGCAACTGCTTCAACCCAGTAAAAATCTGGCAAGTCTTTTTCGTTGAGCATGGCACGAGATACCTCTCCAATATGCCTGTTTTTTCTTTCTGCAATTCCATTATGTTGTGGGGTATGACTGCATGAATATTGCTGCTTTATGCCATGCTCCTGCAGGAACCTTGCAAACTCATTTGAGAGGTACTCTCCCCCTCCATCTGACCTTAGGCATTTTATTTGCAGGCCTGTTTCTTTTTCAACCATAGCTTTAAGAGTTTTGAAATGCCCAAAAACTTCACTTTTCTTTTTTATAAAATACACCCAAACTTTTCTGCTATAGTCATAAATAAAAGTGACAAAATAATGACAGCCTCCAAGAGATGCAGCTTTAGTAGTCCACACATCAGAGTGGATTAATTCCAATGGCTTCTTACTCTCTTGAACATGTCTAGGAAATGGTTTCCTTGCCTGTTTTCCAAATTGACAGGCTTCACATACCTTATGCATTTCTGCAACCTTGAATTTAGGCAATCCTGCAACAATATTTTGGGCTTGCATTGATTTAAGTCGTTGTACATTAACATGACCAATGCGTTTATGCCAGATATCAATATCTGCAACTACATCGGTCCCATGTGCAAACATCGCTGTACTCAATTCAGGCATGTCTGCATCCAATGTAAACATTCTTCCCTTCTTCTTTCCTTTTGCTATCAAGCGATCTTTATTTTTCATATCCTCAACAAAGCATCCACGAGAATTAAATCTGACCTGCAGGCCCTGCTCAACCATTTGACCAACAAAAACTAGGTTCTTGGTGATATTCGGGACATGAAATACATCCGACAGGTATTTCTTTTTCCCATCCTGCATAGACAAAGGAATTTTTCCAATCTGCACAATAGGATGTGCAGTATCATCACTAGTTTCCAAACATCCTGGTTTTTCCATTTTCCTTGCATCCTGCATCCATTCTACATGACCTGTCATGTGGTTTGATGCACTTGAGTCAACATACCACACATCATTTCTTTCTTCTGCACTTGTCACAGAATTGTTCATGTGCTACACCATAAACAAATGCTCATTTCTGTCACTCATCACCCTGTCTACTAGAAGATGCATAATTCCCTTGTTGTAATTTTCCATTCATGATGTCATTTTTCTTTTTATAGCAATCTTTAGCCATATGACCCATTTTACCACAGTAGTAGCATTCAACATTGCTGTTTGCATTTTGGCCTCTTTGCCATCCACCACGACCTCTTTGGCTCCCCCTTCCTCTAGAGTTACCACGTCCTCCTCCATAGGACTGGTTTTCTTGAGTTTGCTGCATATTCTGATTTCTACCATGACCTCCAAATCGGCCTCCTCTACCTCTGCCTCTACCTCTTCCAGCATTTGAGTAGAATACAGTTTCTTTTGAAGTTCCTCCTGAAGAAGATGCACCACCATTTCTCTGCTCCTCAGAAATTAGAAGAGCAATCAACTCCTCAAAGTCAGGAAATATTTCACGGATGGAAATGGATGTTCGGAACTGTGCATAATCCTTTCCTAGACCATTCAAGGTCACAGAAACTAAGTCATCATCTTCCACTGGCGACCCAATGGAAGCAAGTGCATCTGCAATCTTCTTCACCTTCATGTGGTAGTCATTGATGCTGATACTTTCTCTTTGCACATTGTGCAACTCTTGCTTGAGCTGCATTTTCCTGGCTTGCGTATTTGTGCTATACATTTTTGACAAAGTATCCCATGTCCCCTTTGGCGTACTTGCATCCTGAATATGCACAATCATAGGGTCTGAAATACTGATAGATAGCCAATACATAACTTTTCTGGCTCTCTCATGCCATCCTTTAAATGCCAGCATTTGCTGTTGATTGGGAACATCAGGAAGAACTGGTTCTTCTTCATTTCCTGCAACGAATTCCCAATGTCCTTTTTCCATAAGGAAATACGTCATTCTAAACTTCCATGCTTGGAAGTTATTCTTGTCAAACTTTTCAGTGACAATCTGTGAAAGAGAATCAAACACCATTACAAAACACTGCAAAGAATTCTGTCACTGCAAAAAACACAGCTTCAGCCTCACAAGGGCAAATATGCAAAACTGACGAAAGTGGTATTTGACCACACAGTCACTTCCTAGTGATGATTTTGCATCAACAAGCAACAAGGATGATTCTGTACCTTCCAATGTCTCTGCGCACAGGCATACAATGCAATTTCTACGGTAACTTTTCACCGACCTGTAGAACAGTGGTCGCACAGTAAAAAACAGGGCCTTTTCTTGAGTACTTGCGAAAAACTTCCGCCTCCAAAACAGGCCCTGAAATGGCCTCAAATCAGAAAAACATATACTGCCCTCTTGCTACACCGCAAAGGGCGTCTCAATCTGAGAAAATGCACTCTTGCACTTTCCGGCTGTGCTACCTGCAGAGACTTGCTTCCAAAACAGAAAAATGGGAGAGAAGGAAGGAATCTCAGTTGTAGCTTTCTTGCTTGCACAATGGGAGAATACACACACAGGTGGAGGCTGAAAACAGTTTTCCTCTTCTTAGTCGTGTAAGCCAAAAGAACACAAGTACATAAAAATAGAAGAACCCTATATATGGGTCTCAAACCAAACTCAACTAACTAAGGTGGCATACTAACTGAGCCACAAACTAGAGTAGATAAGGATAGCTGTCATCTAGCTATTATTCATGGGCGGTGTACCAACCGCATCTACAACTAACAAGTCAGTGACATAAATGCACAACGATCACCCTGGCATATCACGAGTGGAGCTTGATATCTCAACACTGGTATGGTCAGTTAGTGACCTAGTGTGTTTTCATTTATGTGTGACTAGGCTTTAGTAGGCATTATGCAATAATGAGAAGAAAAAAACAAGGGAATACACCACTCTCTATTACAGCTCCAATATATATATATATCTCTCTCTCTCTGAAATCTTGACATGTTTATCTTGGAAGACTGTCATAACTCCATGTGGAGGGCACTTTGCTAGGTGGTTGACTATGCAAAAAGCTTTGAGAGCCACGTATTGGTGGCCATCCATTTTCCAAGATGCATTTTCATATGTGAAGAGATGTGATACATGCCAAAGATATGACAATAGAGAGAATAGGAAGAGTCCACTAACTCCCATTATGGCTATACTACCATTTGAGAAATAGAACATTGATTTTATTGGACCTATATATCCTTTGTTAGCTATACAGAAGCATTATATCATTGTAGCAACATACTATTTCACAAAGTAGTTTGAAGCCAACACTATTATGAAGGATAATGCCAAGCAAACAACTAGTTTTATTTTGGAATAGATTTTTTGCCATTTTGGTCCACCTAAGGAGCTTGGGTCTACCATGGGACACATTTTTTGAATAAAGTGATTGAGGCTTTGATGGGAGCTCTAAAGATTAAACATAATAAGACCATGCCTTACAACCCCCAAGGTAATGGGCAAGTAGAAAGTACTAATAAGCAACTTGCATGGATTTTATCCAAGACTGTATCAAAAGATAAGCATGATTGGGATAAGATGTTGTATGTGGCTGTTTGGGCTTATAATATGACATTCAAAAGAGTTACATGCTACATCCCTTTTAAGTTAATATATGGGAAATAGTGTGTTTTACCCTTAGAGATTGAGCTGCCTACAGTAAGGTTTTCTCTAAACTATTCTTTGGGTGAAGAGAAAGTATTGCAAAAAAGATTACTTCCCTTGCACATCTTGATGATATTAGATTACAAGCCTTGTTACATTAGGAAGTAGGGAAGAAGTGGATGAAAATGCTTCGTGATCTATGGGCTAAGAGGTATAAGTTTGCTAAGGGTCAATTGGTCCTATATTATGATGCACGTTGTGAGATTTTTCTAAGCAAGTTAGAACCCAAATGGGATGGTCCTTATAAGCCTTTGTTTGTAAAGAAAAGAATGGCGCTACAGTCCTTTTAGCAAATTTGCAAGGGCTGGGGGTCAAAACTAAAGTAAATTTCAATAAACCAAAGCCCTATTATGTATAGGGATTGACGTTGACTTGGTGCCTTTGCAAGTCCTTCAGGATCTAGCTTAAACTTGTAAGGATACCAAGAGTATTAGATGGAAAAATTTATTCCTTATCTTGAGCATCCATATTTAGAGCAGTGTTATCATGAAGGCAAATTGATTTGGTGGAGTAAGGGTTATCACAAACTGAGTAGCAAGATGGATCTTTTATATGGAATATTCAAATCTATTGCCACCACTATCATTGGATTCTTACCAGTGTCCCTATTGAGTTTAATAACGAAGGAGGGATTGTACATGTCTTACATCCCCTCTCTTGATTAGACTTTGACTATCATAAGTACAAATAGGTTGATCGTTATGGCAGGTTATATCAATGAAACTCTAGTTTACACACTATATTTTTATGGAGCTTCTTGAGGACTTGCTAAGCATGTGAGTGTAGGGGTTGTCATAAAAGACCCCCATCATCAAGTGGTCTTGAAAATGGGAGTGTATCTAGACATTACTTTTATGAATGACATGGGAGAATATAAGGCCTTACTTATGGGGTTGAATCTAGCCAGATATAGTGGGATTCATCAATTATTGTTAAAAGGCCACTCTGTGCTTAAACAACTTAACTAAAACCGAGCCAACATGAAGTGCACAAACAATCTTTTCATGTTTTCTTTCTACTAACGTCATGCTGTGTTGCTAAGGAACAACACCAGGCTGACCCATGGTACTGAACTTCTTAAAACTTATATAGCCATGGCCTATATGCTAAGATATGTAAATAAATTAGTAATTTAATCAAAATATATTTCCATTTCAGCTCCACAGTCCCTATAGTTTATGTTTAGATTGCTTGTATAAATGGAGAAAAATTTCGTGATAATTTTCCATAAAGACAACCTATAAATATACACTTTAACATTTAAATAAAGGTAAATTGAGGCAAACCTCATGCTTTACCTTCAATACACAATCACAAACATTCTACTAATTTTTTGTAATTTTTAATGTGCAAAAACTATTTTTCATTAATTTTTTTCTTCATTTGACTATTTTTCAAGGTTTTTCCATTTATTTCAACATAAATTATTGATTTTTAAAAAAAACTTGTATGACTTATGTGAAGTATGATGTATTAGCATACTAATTTTCATGCCATGTTAACATCATTTGATTTTCCAAAATTTAAGAATAACACCATTTTCTATTAAATCTCGTGCTTTAGATTTTATGGTTTTATTATTTTTGATATGTGTAACAATAAATAAATAAATTTATAAAAGTATTAACATCAACAAACATATTCCAATCATCTTTTCATCATATACACGAAAGATTTATCATAAAAATTAAATAAGAGTCCCTTACTCTAAAACCCACAAATGTACATCTCATATTTCGAGAAAATAGAGCCGCTGTGATGCTATTTTCTAGCTGCATTGACACATCCAAATCACCCAATGTACATGCCATTAACTTTCAAACCATCACGCATCCTCGATTCGTTAAATCAATCATCCCCCTCTCTCTCATATGCAACCATATGAACAAGAAATAAAGAGAGAAATTGGAGAGAGAAAGACTAAAATTTGATCTTTTTGTTTACTATATCATTTCCCGCACCTTTGAAGCAATGGAGAGTAAGGAATATCAACATTCCATGACCTAGAGCAGGAAGAAAATCACAGCTATTGCCAAAAATAAAAATTTTAATGGGAGAAAGGGTGAAAGGTGAGAAGGATCAAAGCTTGTACGGGATAGCTATGGCAGGAGAGCAAGAGCAAGAGAGAGAGAGACTCACAATGTGGGAACTCCAACCATCACAATGTGTGACCGGCCTTCCCTTTATTCATCTATCACTAAAAGAATATAGAATAAAGTGACGATGTGCCCGTCCCTTGCAGTGTGCAGGGATGGGTGCTGTTAGTGTAGTAATACACGAGTGGCTAGGCTAAGTCAAGCTATGCAACCAAAGCTAAGATTAAGCGCAGAGGGTAGTCATCTTAACCATAGGAGAGAAGACCTCATCAAAGTCAACACCAAGCTCCTGCTGAAACCCTTTGCTACCAATCTAGCCTTATATGCCGGCTTGGGGTGTCCAGGGGTACTTTTTAGCTTGTACACCCACTTGCATGGCGAAGCCTTCTTGCGAGTAGACAAGAAAACCAAATCCCAAGTCATATTCTTATACAAGAATTCTATCTTAGATTGTATAGCCCTCTCCCAGGAGTGACTGTCACCCCTGCGCAAAGGCTCATCATAAGTGAGAGGCTCTCCTACATCTGTAACCAAGACATAGTGCATGCAGGGCTCAAATCTGTCAGGTGGGCATCTATCTCTAGTAGAACGTCGCACTGCAGGCTTTGTTGTGTGCCCAATATTCTGTCCAACACCCTGGCCATGAGCATCTGCTGGTGCTGCTGCAAGCTGTCCAACTAGCTGTACAAGAGCTCGTGGCTCCTCCTGAAATATAACCATGCCTATCTCCACTATCTTCTCAGGCTGTCTATGCCTCTTGTCTTCATGGAGGACTACATCATGGCAGCGGATGACTTTCCACACCTGCGGATCCATATATGGTAACTCATCTCTCCTATATTTCCATAGCCAAGGAATATGCATTTAACACTCTTAGGATCCAGCTTGTTACGCTTGTCCTTGGGCACATGACAAAATGCCTCACAACCAAAGACACGTAAATGCACATAAGAGAGAGGATTTCTTGTCCATACTTTATGTGAAAAATCATCTATAAAGGTAAAAAAATACTTCGCACCACCCATAGACTGATAGGGCATGGGCCCACAGACATCAGAATGTACCAAAGCCAAGGGCTCATGAGAGCGGAGTTTTGAGCTCGGCATGTGCCTAAAATTTACCAAAAAATCCAGAATTTAGGGGAAAAATATTTAACATCGAAGGTGGCGGTTGCAGCTAGGATGATTTTAAGCACCAAGTAAAAAACGACTTTTAAAAGGCACCCGAGCGACACTTGTGGATTTTTGATAATTTTTTTGACTGCCGTTTGGGATGCCAGGAGCTGCCAGTCAGTGTGGGATGTCAAGATGGATGCGCAGGATTTTTCAGAGCTTGAAATGGAGCCCGGACAAGGAAGAGACCAAAACTTGGCCAAGATACGAAAGGGTGGACAAAACTTAGGACCAAAGGGGGGGTGTCCTTTGGGAATTTTAACCTCCCCCCCCCCCCCCCCCCCCCTCAAATTTTATGATCAAATCGTGAAGAAAACGTGAAGGAGATGGTGTGGAGCAGCACGGCCGAAAAATGCGCCATCATCCCCTCCCCCCTCATACTTGGAGGCTGCAAATACCTCATGCAACCGACATTGGGCCTCAACTTCTCCCTCTTGGTTGATGATATCGCCGGTCTTCGCGTGAGAAATGCCTGTGTGGATGAAGAGATCAGATTCTAGTCTTTCTTTCTCCTCCCTCTCTCTCTTCCCTATGGGCTGTTCATGTGTACCATCTTGAAGGAGGAACCGGGGAGGGAGAATGAAGAAAGTGGTGATGGAAATTGATGGAGATGCTAAAGATTGATGGGCATCATTAGATTGAGAGCAATGGAGGCTCCGTTTTCTGGTTATGCAGTCATTCAAGGCGTCTCGAGTTACATAAAAACACGGTATGACCATTTTTATGAAAAAAATGAAGGATTTTTGATAGTTTATGATGATAATTATGTTCTTATTGGATGAAAATTTGTTTGTGTGTTGGTTGCATCATGAATAATTGCTGTGTATCATAAAATTTTGGCTTTTCAATGATTTATATGCTCTATTTAATTCCCATAAGCCCGAAATACAGTTTTTAAGTGGTAAAATGATAGTTTTTCCGTTTCGGGTGGGTAAAAGGTATTCTCATGGGGGGAATATGGAAGATAAATTGAATTTTAGTATGCTGAAGTGATTGGAACAGGAAAAATCAGAAAATAGCATATTTTATTGCCAAATAAATCAAGAAAATGGGAAAAATAGAAATACGTCTTGGAAAAATAAGAAAAAATATAATGATTATTTGTGGATGTGTGGTAGTGGCAAAGCATGAGGTTTAGCCTTAGTTTGCCCTATCTCCTTGTCAAAGTTCATGATTTATTGCTTTTTATACATCAAAACATGACAAAATGAACCTCTACACCTATGCAATGAAAGCAATACCTAAATGTAGGGGGTTGGGACGGTTGAATGGTGTGATTTGCGTACTGATTGTTGCTAATTTTCTGATGCATACCATGACATAGAGTCCGTGTTATTTTAATTAAGAGGATAGTAGCACGAGTGTCGTCTCAGTGCTATCCTTACATCGCTACAACGCGTTAGGGAATAAGCATTTGAAAGCCTGGTTGTGCACCACACGGTTGCTGATTTGAAAATTATGTTTGAGCAAGTGACATAGATGAGCTTGAATCTCAACACTCCCCCTCAAGCTCAAGCTAACTGATGTACTCCAAGTAGCTCCCTGAAGTGCAGAAACTTATCTTTACCAAGTGATTTGGTAAAGATGTTTGCTACCTATTCTTCTATCTTCACATGAAGTAGATCAATCTGACTAGTAAGTACCATCTCCCCAATGAAATCATAATGAACCTCTACGTTTTTGGATCTAGCATGATAGATAGGATTTCTAGCCAACATCACACTACTTAGATTGTCACAATGCAATGTGACCTTGTTGCCCAATTGGATACCCAAATCATGTAGTAGTTTCACAAGCCAAACTGCTTCATATGCTGCTAAGGCTATACCCTGTATTCTGCCTCTGTGCTAGACGACTACTTCTTACTACTCCAACTGATCATACTACTACCCAGGCTATAAAGAGATGAATTAGGGGCATATTATAAAAGGGCAAAGGACACATGTACAAGTAATCAATTTTTTACAGAGGAATACAACTTTGTCCTTCTTCTCTCTCTAGCTCCTCCTATCCTTTCATGGCTTCCAGTCATCTCTCTTCTTCTTTTCAGTCATTCTCTCTCCATTTCTAGTATTTCTCTCTCCTCTTCACTTTCATTCTCTCTCTTCTGCACTTCTTCTTCTCTCTCTCTCTCTCTCTCTCGTAGCATTCTCTCTCCAGTTCACTTCTTGACAAGTGGTATTAGAGCATTGGTCTTTGATCCATTTTTTCCTTCTATTTCAATCCAATTTTTCACCATAAGAACCATTTTCAGACAAGTACTACAGGTACAAGATGTGGACAGTTGACTAGTAGTGACTTACAGGACACCTACAGTTGTAAGAAGAAAAATTTAGATATCTTGGAATCTGGAAGGGATAAATATGGCAGTGGATGGTCTAAATAGCATGTCGTCACTCAACTCTAGGCATTTTTGCAGCCAGTTTGGTTAAAGAGTACTTAATTGGAGCAAAAAGAGAGACTAGTCCTGGTTGCTTTTGAAAGAAAGCATCTTCTTCCTTCAAGCTTTCATGGTGGATTCATCAACATCTCTCTGTTCCATGGAATCCATGGCCAAAATACATACTCTATCTTGATTCTTCTCATCATTTCAAGCAAGATCAGAACTAAAGGAAAAAGTATCATGAATTTTCCTTCTCATTATGCTTAGCTTGCACAAGTTAGTTGGGAGCAAGTCATAAACTAGGTTGTTGTACAAAAGCATTTTCTTCATTTGTTTCCTTTTGAAGGTGCAGTCTAGAACGCAAATGTTGTGCATGAGCTTTCATGCTCTAGTACTCCTTATCACAAACAAAGCATTTATATAGCATTTCTTGAGAAGATTCCTATTTCTTCTTTTCATCTGCCAAGGCTTGAAGCCTTAAATTGAACAAAGCCTCAGATACACCAACAACCTTTCTTCTGAGGTTGTACTGGTGCTAGTCAGAGTGGTAATGGGACTTCTGTGTAGCCTCATCGGGGAAATCTGGATTGCATGCGTAACAAGCTAGGACCACGAGATGTTTGTTCATTGAGCAAGTGCTCTAATGGATCATCTAAGAAACAAAAGTCACCCCAAGCTAGTCTAGGCAACTTTGCTACTTCTACATTGAGTCTTTCTTGCAAGCTAATTGGCTAGATTGGTGGGAATAATTTTAATGTCTCCTCATTGCCAAAAAGAAAATGCAAATTTAAAATTGCATACATGAATGATGAGGAATGTTGTGCGCTAAATGGTAGTTTGTCGGGTGAGATATTGGGTGAATAAATACAACAAGGTGAGCAACCAAAGTGGCTTGTTGATTCATCAAGTATTCTACTAGAAACATTTGGGTGAGTAATAGAGAGAAGACTACCATGAAAAACTTTGGGCTACACTGATGTGCCAACCAATCGTCCTCCTGCACCTAGAGTTGTTGATGTCATAGGGACAATTGTACTGAGCTTTCTAGGCATTGCAAATCATTTACTACTATAGATGTTGGAAGCAAGTTGGATATTTTAGAAGAGCTAAGTGGACTCTTTGACATCTGCTCTTTAAATTTGGAAAAGCATTTTCAAGAGCAATTTTTCCTCTCAACATAGTACTTGAGCTACTGGATCCAACTCTTATGAACATTTTTGCAACAACAAGCATATGCAGCTCTAGGTGGCAATGAATCTAATAGTGAAGTCCTAATGCAATCTAACCTACTTTGAGTGTTTTCCTTGCAATAGTTAGTCTCATTATTCTTTGCAATAGTCAATCCCATCATCATACATGTGAAGATATTGGTTGATAAACCTTGCTACAAGATGTAACAAGGCAGCCAAGAAGGGTTTCTTTGGATCAAAGTAATTAGTAAAATTAGGTCTCAGATACCACCAGTTTGGCATGTCATGGCCAATTCGAATGCCAAACACCATTGAGCCAATAATGGATATAGATACAACCATAATGAACGGGAAGTAGATGATGAAATAGAACTCTATAGGTTAGGCATTGGAGGATAGAATTGAGGCAAGGCAAGCCAATAGGAGGTTAAGGTTCTTGTGATGATTGCACTTGAAACTCCTCTCTTGTGGTAAAAAATTTGGATACTTCTCCATTGTGTCAAAGGAGGATAAGGGACCCTTATCTAAGTTGTCTTCGTCTCCCAGATTGATAAATTCAATAGGTAATCTTGTAGTGACACATTTTGATGAAAGGTGATTGTTGAATTTGACAAAGCTAGTTCACGCAAGTAAAGCAATAGCAAGGTGAGTTGCTCAAGTTTGCAAAGCCTACACTTCTTTGTGTTGATCTACGGAAGAAGATTGAAATTCAGCTCCTCTAACTTGCAGGCACATTTTTTCTTCTATTGCAAATCTTCAGACCTCACGTGTAGGCACACTAGTTTTGGGTTTGTTGAAGATTTCAATTAGAGAAGTTTTGGGTGTTTGAGCACTCTATTGGAGTGGACTTCAGAGCAGCTGTAATTTCAACCTCTTTGTATAGCAAAAATGGCAAGAGAACTTCATCAACATCAGTGGATTATGATGCAAGAGATGCTTCAGCAAGGGCATTGCTCACATGGTTTTGATCCCTATCATGTACCACAATGAAATATTGACTCTGAAGTGTCTTATAGGTGGCATCCAATAGAAATATTATGAGTATCATTCGAGAAATGGAACTCAATAAAGTGAGTTGCTCACATGCTTGGTATGGTTGATGTATTGACATATGCACTTATGGATTTTGATGCAACCATGATGGTAGTTGAAGTGATAGATGCCATCTGGATAGAGCAAGCACTTGCTAAACACTTGACATCTCCTATGGATCAATTGATACAGCCATGCATCTTGGAAGCTCTCATCAATCTTTAATGTTGTTTTTTGCAAAATGGTTTAGTGCATGTACATGAAGATCATATGTTGGTTGTATTGATGCAGCAGCTCAACAAGACATATGGCAAACATTGCTAAATCTATACAACAATGAGTATAGAAAATCACTCTCTTATGGACACCAATATCTATATGGACAACAATATGACTATGAGAAACATTCATGTATTTCTCAGCCATATGCTTCTCATGAGTACCATGGACAAAATTCATGAGCTTCTCAACCATATGCTTCTCATGAGTACCATGGACAATAATATGATTCTTCTACTGATTATCTATATAGTGATGTTGTGGGAAACATTGTGTCTAAAGCCTGTAAAGCTCAACAATTAACCACTGATCAAATCAGAGAGTTACATGCTCAAGGGTTATGTTATAGATGTGCTGAATCAATGTATTTTAATCACAAAGATATGTGTAGAGCAAAGAGTGCAAGGATATTTGTGGTACTTGAATATTTAGATGAAGAGAATAAAGACAATCATGCTGAAGATAATTTTGCAGTACTCTGCCCCTTTTCACCACACGACAATTTGTAATAAGTCATATTTTTGTTTTTGAGGACAAAAAGCATTCGAGTGGGGATGGAATCTAATGAATTAGGGGCATATAAAAGGGAAAATGACACATGTATAGGTAATCAAATTTTTTTAGAAGAATACAACTTTGTCCTTCTCTCTCTAGCTCCTCATGTCCTTTCATGGCTTCCAATCATCTCTCTTCTTCTTTTCAGTCTTTCTCTCTCCATTTCTAGTATTTCTCTCTCCTCATCACTCTCTTTCTCTCTCTTATGCACTTCTTTTTCTCTCTCTTTTGTAGTCTTCTCTCTTTTCTTTCTCTCTCTCCAATTCACTTCTTTTGACACAAGCTGAAAGCATAAGCACTGATGACCTTATGTCATAGGCACAACCAGCCCAATCAGCATCTATATACTGTGTCAAGTCAAGTGATATCCCATGCTCATAGAATAGTTGATAATCTGTAGTACCCTTCACATACTACATGATTCTTCTTGCGGCATCTAAATGTGGATTACGAGGCTTTTGCATGAATTGGCCGATCAACTCCACTATGTAACTCAGGTGATCATGACAAGTGATAGTGAGATAGATCAAACTACACATAGTGACACTCTCTATTTCACTTCCAACATCAACTACTAGTTTGACATTCTTATCTAATGGTGTTTCCATAGGCTTACATCCCATCATCCCATATTTCAACAACATATCATGAACATACTATTTTTGTAGCAGTCATATACCATGAGGCATAGACACAACCTCTATCCCAAGGAAATATTTTAACTCTCCAAGATCCTTCACCTTAAATTCAGCTTGCAACATTTCTTTAATTTTAGTAATCCCATGACCATCATCTTTGGTAATGATTAGATCATCCACATAAATCACCAAGAAAACATAGCCATTCTCTATCTTTTTTGTAAACAAACTATGGTCTGCATGACCCATTTGAAAACCAAGCTACTGTAAATCTATACTAATGTGAGCATTCCATAATCTCGGTGCCTGTTTCAATCTATATAGGGCCTTTTTTAGCCTCTGTATACATGCTTTGGATAGTCAGGTTGAACATATCCCTCACACTATTCCATATATACCTCCTCAATCAAGTCACCATTCTGAAAAGCAATTTTTATGTCCATTTGCCAAATCTTCCATCCCTTAGAAGTTGTTAATGCAATAATTGTTCTCGCAGTCACCATCTTTGCAATTGGTCTGAAAGTCTCTCATAGTCTAAGTTGTACTATTATGCATGACCCTTTGCAACCAGCCACGCTTCATACCTTTTCAATGAACCATCTACCTTGCATGTCACTTTGTAGACCCATTTGTGGCCAATGGAAACTTTTCCCTTAGGTAGATTGACCAATTTCCATGTGTCATTTTCAGCCAATGCTACGTATTCTTCATCCATTGTAGCACACCAATTTTTATCTCCAACTACCTCGCTAAACTTTGTAGGCTCTGTGTACCCCATCACTTTAGTCATATATGCATAATGTCTAGCTGAATACTCACTGTATATCATCCTATCAATTGGTTTCCTAACTCTTTTTTACCTTCTTAGCTATAGTTCACTATGTGATTGCCTCTAGCCATCACAACTGATGATATGCCCAATTCATTGTCAAGATTCTCACTGCTAGGTGACTCATATCCATATGGAAGCAAGCTAGTAACATCCTCAAACATATTCTCTTTTCCTTTAACATCCTCAAAATTTCTTTTCTTTGCCTTTATCAAATATCCCCCTCACTAACATATCCATGTTAGTGGATGCAAAATTATAACTGTGCAGTTTTCCTATCCAAGGAGACTGACAGTATATGAACCACCACATGTAGATCCACTCAATGTAGTGCTAGAAGAGTAATTTTCAGCATGAGTAGGGTTGTCTGGTGCATCGGAAACTACATTCAAAGCACCATACCATGATGCTAGCTCATCAAATACTACATCCCTACCAATCAAGGTCTTCCAAGTAGACAAATTGTAACACTCATAGGCCTTCCTATCTTGTGAAAAGAAGGACACTCTTTATTGCAATGCAACCAAACACTTAAAGGTAGTTGATATCAGCAACCTTGTGCCCACACAATTTCTCATACAGATTCAAGTCATGAATTCTAGTTGTAGGTGTTCTGTTTGATACACAAATAGTAGTAACCATTGCTTCAGCCCAATAACCATTTGGCAAGTTCTTTTCATTAAGCATTTCCCTAGCAACTTCCATAAAAACACGATTCTTTCTCTCTACCATACCATTTTTCTATGGTGTGTAGCTGCATGTGAGCTACCTTTTTATGCCATATTTTGCCAAGTACCTATCAAGCTCTTTAGACACATAGTCTCCACCTCCATCAGATCTTAGACTTGAAATGTAATGTCCAAACTCATTTTCAGCATGTGTCTTAAAATCCTTGAATACTACACATCAAGCACCTCATCCGTATGCTTCAGGATATACAACTATGTATATCGGTTGAAATAATTGATAAATGACACATAATACTTGGCACCACCAAAAGAGGCATTATGGATTGGACCCATACATCCGAATGTATCAATTGAAAATGTCACAAATTGTTTTTGGCATGCCTCATAAATGGAAATCTTGCTTGTTTTCCAAACTCAAAGGCGAAACATACATGTTCTAGATTAGTGTACTTAAATTTTGGCAAGGCAAGTATAACCTATTTTTGCTACATAGTTTTTCATGACCAATGCATTTGTGCTAGATTTCTACATCCCTAATTGCTCCATTATCATGGGCAAATATGGCTACTTTCAACTCAAGGGTAGATGCATCCAAAGTGAACATCCTACTATCTCTCTTGCCTCTAGCAATCAATTTGCAACCATTTCCATGCTCCTTAATAAAACAACCATCCTTATTGAATCTGACTTGTAGATTTTTGTAACATGTTCGCCCGATTTTGCCTTGGCAGTACGTTCTTAGTAGCCCATCAAGAGATGTCCTAGAAAGCGTTGTCTGGGATTTTGATGAAAACCCTCAGAGTTTGCTGACTAGGCTTGCATGAGTCTTCACCCTAGTGGAAGTTTCGGCCATTCCCATGAGGATTGACCTGAGTCTTTTTGGTAAAATCAACTACTAACGGTTGACTGGTATCAGCGGTTCAAGACTCCATCCCTTATAGAAATTACTAACTGAAACGGGCTTACGTTGCACTGGGTTCAAAGAGAATGGGAAACAAAGGAAAGTATGACACTTTAATCCCTTCTGCCTTTGGTTCTAAAGTGATGCGAGTCAATATTTCTGATCTCTAACGGTCCATCAAAGATGTGATTTTTCTCCCTTCTTAGGAAAGCTCTCGGCTTATCAAGACAACCCAACCATAGGTCTGGATCTGCCATCCTCTTGCTTCCCTCGAGAGGGTATTTTTAATTACCTACCACCTTAGGTTCAACATATAAAAATAGCTTCCTTGAATTATCTCCTGATACAAATTCATTACATGCCTTTAATTCACAGCACAAAAACAAAGTAAAGCAATTCCTTCTCTCAGTAGATCCTTTCAGAAAACTGACTTTTTACAATGTTTTCTATTCAAATGTATTATTCTCTCCAAGTTGCGTTCCTCAACTAGTATTGGAACTTCCAGGACATTGTCTGGAAATTGAAGGGTAATTGGCAGTTTGTAAGAGCCTAAGGAGTTTATGACTAGATCCCTCTAGTATCCTCACCTCCTCTTGTGATGACTAAAGTTACCTTACGAGAAGACCTTTTGTGTCATGATTGATCTATACTCACTAGTGCAAAAAAAAAAAAGAGAAAACCCCTTGGAGTATGTTCTATTCATGCTGGCCTTGGGGAGGTTTAGCACCATCAAGAACACTGCCTCACTCGGTGATCTGTACTCACTCATCCATATTTTAGCCTAATGATTTTAGGAAAGATTAGTACCTAACTTATAAATGCAAACATCTTATTTTGAATGCATTATACATAAACTTTTAACAAATTATTTCCAAGACAAATCTTTTCTTTCCAAAATAATAACATTAAGGCAAAACTTAGCGTAAGTGGTAGTACCTTCCAATAGTCTTCTTAGATTTCCCCTCCTTGAGATCTAGTTTAGGCTAAACAACAATTCTATTCTTGAGAATAACTCCCTTGGAGTTTTGTGGGTCCTTGCCTGCAATAAAAGAAAATCTTGGTTAGTTTAATTACAAATAGTATTCTTTGACAATTTCATCTCAAGGTCTTTTATATACCAAGAATTAGTGTCCATGATTATCAATCAGAGGTTTCATTGGATCAATACTATTAAGTCTCTTAGGGACACAATACTTTCTTTGTACTCGCTTAGGTTTGTACAAACCCAAGTTACCCCTTAGAATTTGCGGTTAAGAATTCCTTTAAAATATGAAAAAATCCTATTTTATGAATATACAACTTTTGTTGCCAATTCATGGGATGATGGCCTGCTAGCTGCCTTTATTATAAAAATATAGTACTTGGGGACATGTGCTTCGTTGATGGTATTTGTAACTTTATTTGTAATCCCAGTACTCACCATTCTGTTTGTAGTAATTGTGTTTGTAATGTTATTTGCACCTCTTGCCTCCGTGACCTTCATAACTTCTTCTTTGGGGCCAAAGTCTTTAATTGCGAGATCAGAGAGGGGATTTTTGGCAAGAGAGATTGGGGTCATCGCAATTGGATTGGTGGGAATTTGATTGATGTGGGTTGGTGATCACTAGGATTTTAGGAAACTCGAGAAGAGTCTTTATTCCACAGGGATGTAGGGTAGAAGGGATGGAGGATTCAATACCAAGAGTTCATAGAGTATCCTCCTTGTCTTTGTAATGAGAATTCCCATTCTCACACTTCTCTTGCCCCACTCCCTCTTGCTCTATACTCCTAATAAGGGCCTCTCCTCTCTTGCTTGGACTGCCCCCCAACGGCTCCTCATGCCTCATATTTATAGCTAAATTGAAGAAGAAGGGTTGTGGCTAAGAAGAAGATCTATTTATGGAGGGTATCTTGGCAAATCAGCAATCTAGAAGCTTTGAAGATGTAAGTTGATGCTGGAGATTTAATATTTGAGGTCGAGAGAGGCTGTCAGAGATGCCATGACTGATTGACCTGGCTCTCGGATGATCTTGCTTATATCCAAGCCTCTCGTCAAACTGAGAAGAGGGGGAGATTACTAGAGTTAACTGCTACAATACAAAAGGAGAATTCATGCTTTTTCCTCAATAAATAGGAACTGCAAATTTGGGAGTATGAGGTGCCATTTTTTTCGAATAAAAAAGGGGGGGCGGTAGCCTATCATCGTCGTTTTCCTCTTCTTCTTCTTATTCTTCATGAGATTTTTAAAGCCTTAATGCTTAAATCTTTGTGAGTTGTCTTGCTTTGATAATTTTTAAATGTGTTTAATCAATTTTGACTTATGGCCCATGACTCACGCTCGCATGGTAACTTCCGTGACGGATGGCTACAATCCTTATCAATCTGAGAAAATGTTGGGTTATGATCCTCGGACTATTTTGCTTGAGACTTCCTCTATTTAATGGTTTAGAATTCTTTAAGTCCAATTTACGAGAAGTCAGAAAGATTAAAAATAAAGTTGAGATATCACATCCTCTTCCCCTTAAAAGAATCAAGGTGCCCTCATCTCAAATGAGACTGGGGATATTGGTCACATAGTGATTTTTGGTCAATCCAAGTGGCATCCTCTTCAGGGTAGTCTTTCCATTGGTGGACGAGATACTCTCTAAGGGTTTTGCTTCTTAGAGTCTTCTCCTGCTTGTCAAGTATCTTTTGTGGTTGAAGTTTGAGGACTCCTTGACTTGGCATTACAATTTGTTGGTCATTAAGTACATGGTCTGGGTTAAGAACATAAGCTTTCAATAGACTGACATGAAATACATTATGTACTTTCAAGTTATTAGGGAGTTGCAGCTTGTATGCATTTGGTCCTAGACATTTTAGCACCTTATATGGGCCACAATACCTGGGACTTAGCTTCTTGAATTCCCTAAAAGATAAGGAACTTTTCTTTGGATGAACTCATAGGAAAGCCATGTTACCTTCCTTGAAAATGTGTTCTTGTCTTTGTTGATCGGCATATGCCTTCTATCGATTCTTGGTAGCTTGAATATCTTACCTTATAGCTTTTAGTTGTGTTGATCCATTTCTTCTAGCATTTGTCTAGATGCTTCTACCTGTAGGGTAGGATCGGAAAAAATTAATGGTGTAAGACAATATTGCCCATATAGTGCCTGAAAAGAAACACTTTGATGGTATGATGTATTCCAGGTAAATTTAACTAAGGGTAGGTATTGGATCCACCGTTGTCGGAGTGGTTTTTGTCGAAAGGTCGAATCCACCGAGGATCAGAAGTAGAAGGAAGTAGAGATAGGAGATGGAAGAGAAGATAGAGAATATCCAAGTGGTAAACACTACAAAAACAAATCACAATGAATTGAAGCAATATGTATTGAAAGAATCTGGAATCTTTGCACTACTTAGAAGCAATATCCAAGCATTAGTTCTCCTGGAGCTCCTTCGTAGACCAAAAACGTGGATCGAAAAAATCAGCTCTTTCTATGTTGCCCGAAACCCGAATCTGATGGCTCCATTGGCTTCGAAAGGGGGGGTAAAACCCCAGGACACCTGTTCACAGATCTCCCAGATCACTCATTCTTCTTTCAGTTCGATCTGCAGTTTCCTGTCTGTTTACAGCGATCACGACGTGCGCGATTTCGCCAATCTATCTTTTTTATGAAAAATCTCCTAATTGGCTGAAAAAGCAACTAGCTTTTTGCATGCCATCCTAATCTAGAAGCTTTTTCTGACTTTTTCGAATTTTTACAATAAATAATATCAAAAATAGACTAAAATTATCCAAAAATCTAGTATTTTCAGATAATCCATACAACTCACACTAGTACTAATGGCTCAGATCACATTGACTCTCTAGATCAATAGAGAAGTCGGATGATGATGCATTTCATACTTTTTCACACTGTGTCCTCATAACATCATGATAGCGTTTGGATTCCCTATTACAATAAGCTCTCAGTATTTTTTTACTAACTTGGTTGACCCACTCTATTTGACCATCGGTTTAGGGATGGTAAGTTGTATTGTGGGTTCCTAGATCTTTGAACAAACTCTTCCAAAAGTTTGAAGTGAAGAGAGAATCGCGGTCGTTGATAATTCTCTGGGGTAATCCATGTAACCTGAAAATTTCCTTAATGAAAAGCTTGGTGATATCAAAAGCCTTGTAATTGGTTTTTACATGAATAAGGTGGCTAATTTTTGTTAGCATATCAATGACTACCATTATGGAGTTATATCCTCCTTGTACTGGGGGTAATACAACTATGAAGTCCATGCTGATTTACTCCCATTTCATTTGAGGGATGTCAAGTGGCTGGAGCTTTCCTGGTACTTGATACGCTCGACCTTAGTTCATTGGCAGTTTAGGCATTCAGTGATATACTTGAGTACATCACCTTTGAGTCTTTCCTAATAGAAGCTTCTTCTGACTGTATTAAGAGTCTTAGCATAACCAAGATGACTCGAAAATGGAGAATCGTGAGCTTCCCAGAGTATTTTCTTTCTGAGTTCCTAACTTACAGGAATACATAGTCTTGTCCTGAAATAGGCAAGCTCCTCATTTATGGAAAAATCTTGATACTTAGTCTTGAGTTTTGGATTTGAATCCTTGGCAGAAATTTCTCTCAACAATCTCTAATAGCTTGGATCCTTTATTGCCTCTTCTTTAGCCATTTCTATGAGAGGGTTACTAGGCATTGAAATCATTGTAGCAAGAGTTCTAGGCCTAGAGGGTTCCTCTACGATAAGAGTATTAAGAAATGATTTACAGCATAGGGCATCCGCAATCACATTCTCCTTGCCTGGTCTATACTTGATTTCAAAGTCAAATTCCTACAAGGTCTCAATCCATAGACGTTGTCTCATATTGAGATTTGGTTGAGTAAAAATCCACTTTAGGCTTTTATGATCAGTGACTAGAGAGAACCTATTACCAAGCAGATAATGTCTCCATAATTTAAAGGCATGAATTACAGCAAGTATTTCTAGATCATGTGTGGCATAGTTTCTTTCGTGGATCTTTAATTTTCTTAAAGCATAGGCTACTAGGTGGATGTCCTTCTTGCATAAGCATGCAACCCAAAGCAAGAGAGCTTGTGTCAGTTGTTATGACTTCGAATTCTTTGCTTAGGTTGGGTAGCCTTAAGATAGGGGTGGTTACCAAACTCTGCTTAAGCTTCTCAAAGCTAGATTGTTTAGTGAATGTCCATGTAATGTAGACCTGTGTTTTGAGAAGGTCAGTGAGAGGTGCAACGATTGAGGCATAGTCTTTAATGAAGACTCTATACCAACCCATTAGCCCTAGAAATCTTCGCACTTCCTTGACTATTGTTGGGGGTTTCCAATCTTGTACATCTTGGACCTTGGAAGGATCCACTGAAATGCCATCTGTCGATACTATGAATCCTAAATATTCAATGTGCTTTTTGAAGAAGGTGCATTTCTTCTTTTTAGCATATAGTTTGTGGGCTCTCATTGTTTCAAGAACTATTCGTAGCTGTGGTCCATGGTCTTCTTTATTCTTGGAATATGTTAAGATATTATCAAAGAAGATGAGGACCAAGTCGTCAAGGTATGGCCAAAAAATATCTTGCATCAACCTATTGAAGGTGGCAGGAGCATTTGTTAATCCAAATGACATCACAATAAACTCATAATGTCCGTACCTTGTGTTAAAAGCACTTTTAGGGATATCTTCGTCTCTAATTCTTATTTGATGATAGCCTAATTTGAGATCGATCTTTGAAAAGACATTTGCTCCTTGGAGTTGGTCAAGCAACTCATCTATCTTGGGAATTGGATATTTGTTTTTCACTATCACCTGGTTTAATCCACGGTAATCGATACAAAGGTAGAGTGTTCCATCTTTCTTTTTCTAAAATAGTATTGAGGCTCCCCATGGTGAATTACTTGGCTAGATGTATCCCTGGTCTAATAGCTGCTTGAGTTGTTCTTTTAGCTCAATGGCTTCAAGAATTGACATTCGATAGGGCCGTTTGGCTACAGGGGTAGTGGCTGGAATGAGTTGAATTTCGTGATCTACTTTCCTTGCTGGTGGGGTCTCTATTAGGCCTTCTAGAAAAACAACCGCATATTCTTTTAGCCAAGATGGTTCATCCTTGGCTTCACTATCCTGCTCGGCCTTGTTGAGTTTAATTAGATAGATGGGTAATCCTTTCTTTAGCCCTTTTATTATTCTCAATAAGCTTTAGCCAGCTGAACCTTAGGGTTCCTTGCTTCTCCCTAAGTGGTTACTTGTTCTCCCTTTGAGTTTTGAAATGTGATTTGGCTCTTTCTGCAATGGATATGGGAATTATTTGGAATCAACCAACCCATTCCTAGTAGACATTAATAAGCCCCGAGGTTCATAATTTGCAAGTTCAGCTGCTTGAATCAATGCATCAAGTAAATATGATGGTCTCATTGATTCAAGATGCGTATTCAGGGGCTAATTTAGACCATTGCAAAATTTGGATACCTGCTGTGAAACATCCATCGTAGGTGCATATTTTAAAAGTGTTATGAATTTGGAGCAGTAAGCTTCTAGGCTTAGGCTTAACTACTTTAGGTTCAAAAGCTCATTCATCTTCTAGGCTTGATATATGGGTGAAAGATATCTCCCATGTGCACATCATCCTTAATCTTGTCCCAAGTGATAGCACTTTTGAATGTTCTTTGGTTCTTGCACCACTGTTTCCACCAAAGGCAGGCATCTCCTATGAGTTTTAGTTTAGTGATCATGGCTTGATTTGACGGTGCAGTCCCTGCAACAATGAAATAGTTTTCCATAGATTCGATCCATGTTTCTACTTCAATTGGAATGTCCCTCCTTTTACCATCAAACTCCGATGGCTTGTCCTGCTTGCTTGAGAAGAAATTTCTTCTCTTGAGCTTCTGTAATATTGAGATTCGGGGTGATATTCTGGGAAATTATACAATTTTATGAACAATTTTCTCTCCAACCATATTCAGAAAAGATGTGTACTTGCTTAATCTACCTCATTAATTTAGGAAGGGAATTATGTACTACTTGTCCTTTTGATAATGATCGGGGTTTACACTTCAAAAGAAAGTTTTAATTTTAATTAAGAAAAGAATATCATCAAATGGATAATATCTTTCAACTATTTCTGATTATCAAGGAGACAAATGGATGGACAAAAATAATTCTTTATGTCAATATGAAGGGAATACATTATTTGAGTAGTTCGGGAGCTCATATTATTCTTGAAAAATGTTTTTCTACCACAATCTAGGCATGGTATTGCGATATATCCATTGCATAGTAATTAGGATTCTAGGAATAGATATCTAGAAATCTATATTTCAAGGGAAGATCATGTAATCCATCTTTCTTGTAGTTGCGGCAACTGGAGTGTCCTACAACCATAACTCGATCAGCCGATATAACCCTTGTAACCTCCTCATAGATGTACCGATTTAATTTGACCTATCACTCTCTAGGAAGAAGGAGTGATCTGGGAGATCCATGACCAAGTGTCATCTTTCGGAGCCTCTGAACCTACACATCAGATTTGGGTTTTGGGCCATCAAATTTGGGTTCTGGGCAGCAGAGAAAGAGTTGATTTTTTTGATCCACATTTTTCGTCTACGAAGGAGCTCCATGAGAACTAATGCTTGGAGATTGCTTCTAAGTAGTGCAAAGATTCCAGGTTCTTTCAATACATATTGATTCAATTCATTGTGATTTTTTTTGTCTTGTTTACCACTTGGGTATTCTCTCTCTTCTCTTTTATCTCCTATCTCTACTTCCTTCTACTTCTAATCCCCAGTGGATTCGACCTTTCGACAAAAACCCCTCCGATAGCGCGACATATCCAGATGGCAATCATGGGATCGTTCGTCACATTATGGATCGGGTGGCAGGGAGTCATGGGAGGCTGAGTTTGTAAGTATTATTTGATTTTTTAAAAATTAAAATTTGTAATTTGTTTCAATTCATTATGTAGTGTGTTCTAATACGTTATATGTTAAAATTGTTTTGTACTATCATCTCGTTGGTAGAATGCCTACTCCTAGAGAGGTAGGCTACCATCGAGGTCATAACCGGGCGTCCACTTGGGCAGCATTTCTACGAGGAGGGACTGATCACGGAGGAGCAATACAATCGTGCCATGAGGATTCCATAGCCAGAAGAGGTATGTTTTATTTTTTACACGAAAAGTATAGGTAACTCTAATTTATTGTTTGTAATAGTATTTATATATCATAATCCTTTGTGTAGGCAAACCCTGATGCAATCGAGGATAGCGAAGGAGAGACTAGCAGTAACGGTGGTGGCAGCGGCACCGGCACTGGCAACGATGGTGGTAGCGACAATGATACCTCTTCTGAGGAGATGTAGAGGAGTCCCGTGCATGCATGACTCCCCTTGGCCTTGTAGTTTTCATTTTTGATATGTATTACTTTCAGCTAGTGCTTGCGATCATGACTAGGCTTGAGGTCACAAGCACTAGAACTCGTCATGTAAAAACGTTTCATCTTTGTATGAAATTTCGTGTTCCACATTGTTTTGTTTTCAGTACAAAAATCTTTGAAATATGTACAAATGTTTCAGCATAGTACGCTCATCATGTGTTATTATCAATATATGGACTTTGGCTCTCCACATTCTTTTACTTTCGGTATAATAATCTTTCTCTGTTTTCCCTAAGCATACAATTTTATGGGGGGGGGAAAAAACCAGAGAGCATGTGGCTTGCAAATTCATACTCTGTTTTGCGCGTCTATCCGTGCGTCTAAATTGCAAGAAAATCATCAAAAAATTGTAGAGTACACATATTTTTAGATGCGTAGTTACATGCCTCTATAGATGCAAAATTTGAACATATCTACTTTTTTATAAATATGATTATATATTTATGGAGCGTGTCAATAGGCGCGGCTATATTTATGTCTGTTTTCGCGTCCATATGCGCGTGTAGTTTTCACTATAACCACGCTTGTAAATGCGAAATTTTAGATGTGCTAGTAGACGCGGTAATAAATGCGCCCGACATTTTTAAACACAATTCAAATATTGCATCTATAAGTGCATCTATGGAGCCTTTTTGTTGTAGTGGCAAGCCATCATCCCATGAATTGGCAACAAAAGCTGCATTCGTAAAATAGGATTTTTTCATCTTTTAAAAGAATTCTTAACCGCAAATCCAAAGGGATAACATGGGTTTGTACAAGATGAACCTAAGCGAGTACAAGGAAGGTATTGTGTCCCTAAGAGACTTAATATTTTTTATTTTTATTGATCTAATGAAACCTCCGATGGATAATCACAGACACTAATTCTCCGTATATAAAAGACCTTGAGATTAAATTGTCAAAGAATACTATTCATAATTAAACTAACCAAGATTTTCTTTTATCACAGGCAAGGACCCACAAAACTCCAAGGGAGTTATTCGCAAGAATAGAATTGTTGTTTAGTCAAACTAGGGGGAAATCCGAGAAGACTATTGGAAGGTATTGCCACTTACGCTAAGTTTTGCCTTGATGTTATTATTTTTGAAAAGAAAATATTTGTATTGGCAATAAATTTCTTAAAAGTTTATATATAATACATTCGAAATAATATGTTTGCGATTATAAGTTAGATACTAATATTTCCTAAAATCATCAGGCTAAAAGATGGATGAGTGAGTACAAATCTCCGACTGAGACAGTATTCCGGTGAGCACAGAATGCCAAGACTGGGGCAAAGTTCTTGATTGCACTAGACCTCCCCGAGGCGAGCGTGAATAAAACCTACTCCAAGGGGTTTTCTCTTTTTGTTTCATGTTAGTGAGTATAGACCAATCATGACGAAAAAGGTCTTGTCATAAGGGAACTCTATGTAACGTGCCTAGGTCATGACACATTTTAGTAGTCGATCGAGAGTCTGATCTAAAAGGCGTTGCCTAGCACTCCCATAGAATGTCACAAGGTTTTTCGGTTAGTGAATCCCAAGTCTACTCCGCAACGAAACGTATCGGCCAACCTTGTTAGGATCCACCTGAATCTTTTTGGGTTTCTAATGGTCAAGTCATTCTACCACCTTCTAGCGTCGGTCTTCGAATGATCTACTTTAGACAGAGTAGGAATCTCACTCTGGCAGTTTGTCTAGTACAAGTGATTTCACGCCCATTTCCAATTCCACAAGTAAAGTAAGTGCAACTATTGTGGTTATTCCTAGCTTTCTTTCACAAGTAGGAGAAATAAAAGAATATGCACTTCCACAATCAATTAAGGTTTTGAAATTCTTACCTTGGTAGTGCGAAGGGGTCTGGATCACTGAGAATTGGCGATTCGGCCCCATTTTATGGGGAGCGGCATGGACCATCGCCTTTTCAATCTCTGCTTCCATAGTTGGTTCTTCCTCTTTATTTACTTCCTTGATGCTAGGATTGCTATGACTTCTACTATGAAATTAGGAAGGTATTTGGTATGGAAAAACCCTAACATAGGATTCCTAGGAAGTTGAAAGAATTTCAAACTCTAAAGTATTAGAAGTTGAAAGGATTCTTCTCAAGGCCTATCTTGCTTGAAGCTAAAAGGAATTCAAAGTTCTTAAGTAACTTTATGAATTACTGATAAACCCTAGTTCAAATGAATACATAGGGTTTTGTTGTAGGGAAGCCAATGTCCCAAATTGCAATCAACATTGCAAGGATACTCCTTCATTCAAAAGAATGAGGAAATTAAATTATGTTATGTCTAGAAATCTCGAACGATAATGGGGATAAAGCCCAGACTAGATGCTATTGCATCAAATCGAAATTTCCTTTGGTAGAGAGAACAAAGAATTGTCTAGTACACATTGTGCACTTCTACTTGTGTTTGTACTTAGGAACACCTGTTTGAAAAAGGATTCATCTAACAAAGGAATTGATTTAAAAAAATATTTCAAATTGGATTCAGGTTGCAACACCTAGGAAAGGTGTGTTGACCACCCCCAGTTGGCCATCAACCCTATCCAAGGGGGGTTTTGATAGCCACGTCAGGAATGTGAACCGAACCCATCGTGAGAGGTCTCTCCATAGAAAAGTCTGTTTGTAGGAGGATGCTCGAGTGCCAAGGGGGCTATGGCTATAAATCCCCTACCCCGGATCCTACTCACATGGTCTATGTGACTCGGGAAGAAATCTCGAGGCCCTATTACTAGTGGCGGAGACTTGGAGGAAAATAAAACATATCCTTAAGGATTGTGGGAATCATCCTATGGATGGGATTTCTATCTCAGTTGAAATTTTAATATAAATTTTATTTTGTAAAGGACTTTATCTGAAGTGTTTTCTTATCGGTACATAAAATTACATAAACGAACATGTGACTAACGGGTTAATTAAGGAAGCTGCTTGTATGTGTTGCCACTAATGTGCCCTTAGGTAAGTAGAAAACTAAAGCTATCAAGGAAAGTGGGTGGGCAGAACCCTCAACGGGTCTATCCTACAGCAGGGTGGTCCTAGGGGACTGGGAGGCTTCTCAACATTCAAATCAGGATGATGTATTGACCTTAGATAATTTAAGGTAGAACACTGGCTCATATCGTTTTAGGGGACCAGAATGGGACTTTATGCTACGGGTAGAGAGGTTGAGCGATGCATCCCTCTTTTTTTCCATTCTCTTTGAACCAAGAGTGTGATATGAGTCCGCTTCGGTTCAGATGCTTTGTGCAAAGTAGGTCGTTTGAAGATTGATGCTAGAAGGTGGTAGAATGACTTGACCATTAGAAAACCAGAAAGATTCAGGTCGATCCTAACAAGGTTGGTTGATACGTTTCATTGCGGAGTAGACTCGGGAGTTTCTAAATCAACAAACCATGTGACATTCCATGGGAGTGCCATGCAACATCTTTTAGATCAGACTCCTGGTGGACTACTAAAACGTGTCGTGACCCAGGCATGTTACACTCTAGTCGGGAGGAGGAGGTGAGGATACCAGGGGGCTCTAGTCATAAACTCCTTAGGCTGTTACAAACTACCAACTATCCTTCGATTTCTAGAAAGTGTCCTAGAAGTTCCAATACCAGTTGAGGAATGGTACTTGGAGAGAATAATATATTCGAAAAGAAAACATTGTAAAAAGTCATTTTTCTGAAAGGAACTACTAAGAAAGAATTGCTTTACTATGTTTTTGTGTCATGAATTAAAGGTGTGTAACGAATTTGTACTAGGAGATAATTCAAAGCTATTTTTATATGTTGAACCCAAGGTGATAGGTAATGAGGTAATTAAAAATACCCTCTCAAGGGAAGCAGGAGGATGGACCCCCGATGGATCTAGACCTATGGTTGGGTGGTCTGGGTAAGCCACCGAGAGATTTCCTAAGAAGGAATAAAATCACATCTTTGATGGACCATTAGAGATTAGAAAGCCTAACTTGCATCACTTTAGAACCATAGGCAGAAAGGACTAAAGTGTTATACTTCCCTTTGTTTTCTATTCTCTTTGAACCCAGCATAACATAAGCCCGTTTTAGTCAGCAATTTCTATAAGGAATGGAATCTCAAACCGTCGATACAAGTCAATCGTTAGTAGTTGATTTGACTAAAAAGACTCAAGTTGATCCTCGTGGGAATGTCCGGAACTTCCACTGTGGGGTAGACTCAAGCAAGACTAGTTTAGCAAACTCCAAGGGTTTTTATCAAAATCATGGATGACACTTTCTAGGACATTTCTTGATGGGCTACTAAGAACGTACTGCCAAGGAAAACTCGAGAGGAACGTTATAGTTGGTATCAAAGTGCACATTGATATAGGACATGATACAAGTAAATAAAACTAGTTATACTTACAACATAAAATATGTTTTCCTTAAATAGTGAAAATCTTCTCTTGTTAATATATGTTCTTGATTATTGGCAGAAAGACAAACCTTGGGAAAGATTTTTGATTTTCCAAGTTATGTTTATGTCAACAATGCACTCCTCTAGAAACCAGATGATGCGAACATTAGGTCAAATATAAATTCTTCACTTGTATTACGAAAGATGGTGGATGTTAAGTAGAGGGTGTTGTTACATTGACATAAATCATCTTGCTTACCTCCAGAATAATTTAAAGAGGCTAAGGTGGATGGAAGCCCTTAAGGTAGCCAATATTTATCTCTTCTAAGAGACTAGAGTAAACTCAGGTGCAAGTTTCTGCTACTTCAACAGGAAGTGGAAATAGTCCACCACATAGAGCATGCATCATGATGGTAATGTGTTTCCGCCATTGTGGGATGAACTTCTTGTGGAAAGTGACTTTGGCAATAAGAATATCCACCTCTTCAAAAGAAGAAGGAACTTTGCAAGCATCCATTTAGATCTTCTATTCTTGGCAATGCCATTTTCTTCATTTTCAGCCTCTTCTAATGCTTGTTAATGGCAAGTTTCCCCGGCTGCACACCAAAAACATGGAGCCCCAAGAGAGACACCAAGGAAAAGGGGTTTCTACTACAAGAAAATATATCTTGTAACATCAACAAGCTTTTATTTCATTCTTTTGATGACCAAAACAAGGAAAACATAAAATCTTCATGTAGCATCATAGTAGATATCTCCCACGGATTTGATAGAATCAACCATAATCTTCAACACCTTCACAAAATCCATCAATAAAACAAGGAACATAAAATAATACACCATTTTTTAATGAAAATCAATCACATAGTATTCATCTTCAATGTCTTCATATTTTTCTCTCTCAATCTCTCATAGAAAGATACGTTGTTTTGATAGAATTGGCTATCTCTGACATATGATCTCTCACACACTCATACATTCTCAATAATACATCATATCCTCCCTAAAATACTCAAGAATGGCACTTAATAATCCCTCTTAGGTCATGGATGCACCTCCCAAGAGGTATGGGAGGTATGAAAGGGCACCAGAGCCACTACAATGTCTCTTCATAGCTCACTACTATCACTGTCACTTCAGTCTTCTCTTCAGTTTTCAGCAACTGCTTCTTCCATTTGTTTTAGCTCTTTTGAACTTAGATTCATCCTTTCCAAAAGTTAGAAAACTTTTCCAAAGTCATGCATACATTCTATAAAACACTTATAGAATATCTATAGAACAGAAACAGAGCAAAGACAGAAGAGAGACAGAGGCTCTACAGAAGGTCTACAAAGGGCTACAGAAGGTCATCAAAGAACAACAGATCCTCATAACTCATACCAAAATCATTCCAAACTATAAAAAACTATTAAGTAAACTTTCAAAATATTTCAACCTTCACCAATCATCAATCCATGCTTCATACAAAAGAAAATTAGAACAAAATAGAAGCTAAACAAAAGGTATCAGAACCAATCAGAACCTCAATAGAACCTATCAAAACATCACAGAGCCTCATATTTCGACTAAGAATCATCATGAGATTCCAAAAAAAATAAATATCATCCAAAACACTCCCAAACACTTCCAAAAACAACCAAACATCACTCTAAATCCATAAAAAATCAACCATTAAGACCTCAAAAACAACAAAAATCAATCAAAAATTCACTCTTTTTCCACTCTCAACAATTTATTTTAATTCTCAAAAAGTCAATTGAGGTTTGGAACATAATGGACTTGGTGGGTGACAACACCATGCCTGCATTTTCCACCAGTTTAGCAAATTCTGAAAGATGATCAAGATGATATTGCACAATATCTCAAAAGACTAAAATGTTATCTATATAGGTTAAGCAAAAAGAGAAATGGCCAAATACAGAATCCATCCATTCTTGGAACTTGTTTGGGGCTACCTTTATTCTGAAAGAAAGAACTGTCCATTGGTACTGTCCATGTGGGACAAAGAAAGCAGTTTTGCACCTGTCTTCTTCTTTTACAGGGCAATTGCCAAAAACCAAATTTAAGATCAAACTTGCTAAACACATTTGCTTTTTTAAATCTTCTTTAGCAACAAATCCTTCAGTGCAATTCGATGTCCATGTCCAATTAAGTACTTGTTGATGTGTTTATAATTGATTATCATTCTTTTCCTTCCTCTTTTTTGCTCGGAGTGCTTGTTGATGTAGAACTCCTGACAAGCCCAAGGGGAATTGGTTGGCTCAATCAAACGTTTCACAAAAAGAGTTTCTATTTCCTCTTTGTAGAGTACTAAATCTTCTTCTTTCATATTGAGGTGTACTACCTTGGTAGGAAATTTAGCTGCATAGGTAGGGAAATAGAAAACTTACTTCTCTTCTCTTTGTACATCAAAGGGTATTCATGCATGAACTATTGAAGATGTTCCTTCATGTTTTTCCTCTGTTCATCATATTTCTTCATTTCTTGGTTTATCCAATGTTCACGGGTACTAGTTTTGGCAAGGCCAGTAGCTTCAATTATGGAATAAAATGTTCTACCAACTTTGGGGAGTAAAGGCAATTCTACCTTCTTACCTTTGTAAGAAATGCCAAAACGATTGGAGCAAAAAGTATATGGGACAAGATGCTGAAGTATATCAGTACCGATCAAGAGATCGTACCGCATTTTTCTAATTAATTGGATTTCAATAGGCACTTTAACCTTGCCAAAATGTAGATAGGCTTGAGTCACATGGATGAGCGTGATCTTCTTGTTGTTTGATAATACAACAATGATTGGAGTGGTTGCCTTGATGCACTTCTTTGGGAATAGCTCAAATGGAGCTATAGTGAGACTTGATCTTGTGTCAACTAGAGCATCTACATATAAAGAAAATTGGGGCATGTTTTTGAGTTGGACACATACCATAGGAATGGGGCTGCCTGTGTCCAATGCATTGACTTTCAAAGTCTGCGATGAGTGATCTGGCTGATAGGAGCTCTTGTGGTGAAGTAGCTTGAGCTTGAGAGGTGGATGGTATATCTTGAAGATCTCTAATTATGGATGTTGTACCTTTGGCTAATTCTTTTTGACTAGAAAGAATTCTTCTGTACACTTTGCATAGTGAATGAACTTCTTGCTGCATTTGAGTGAAAGCATTGATCATTTCGTCACATGTTTGTTGAGTAGCACTTGTCGTGGATGACAAGGATTAGAGTAGTTGTGATGCCGTCTTGGGTTGGTGAATGTTCTCCAATTTATGTGGCAAGAACATGTTGACTTGGCTTTTAGTCTCTGGTCCTAGAGTTTGTGGTTTGGGTAAATCATGTGGATTAGTAAAGATCTCCTACCTGATTTTGTTCTTCTGCTTCTTATGCTTGGATGAAGAGGTATCTGACGTGTTAGATTCACTTGATGACTCAGTGGAGGCAACTTTGACTTGTTTTCCTTTTGACTTTTTGATGCCAGGAAGCATATTCCACGGTGGATTCCGTGAGGTTTTACGGTGGATTCCGTAAACTTAGATGACCGGGGCTCATACACAAAGAGGATTCTTTGTGCGAGAAGTTGATGGGGACGCCTGTCCTTTTCGGGCGTTTCATTAATTTAGTGTGTACATGGGTGATTCCATAGCGGGTGATTCTGCAAAATGCATATTAAATTAATAAACGTTTATGAGTTTAGAGTGCGCACTCGTAATAAATTAAGGTTAGGATTTATTTCTAACCAGTTGATTTATTTATGTAGCTGAAGACTGCTAGGTATTCACTTTTGTCGGTTTAATTGTATTATTTTACTAACGATTGTGAATGCTTCAGTTGATGTGTAGAGATAGCAGCAGTGGCGGAGGAAAGCATTGGAGTCTAGCGAGTATTCGACCTTTGGATTATATTTTGATAGGCGCCACGCCTATATTTTGTTATGTCTATTGAGACTGATTATTGATTATTATTTTGTATGCGCCTATGCGCACGGATCATATGTTATTTCTATTTGGACATTGTGTTGGGCGTGCCAGACTCTATGGGCACCGTCCATTAGCTTTATTTCCTATTTTTGTAGAAAGCAAACTCAAAAGCTAAAAGCTTGTCATATTTTTGTAAATTGGGCTATTATTGAGCATGAAGATGGAAATATACATAAAATACATGCTTTGTGAAGCGCTCACACAAGGCATGGGGGGAGATTGAACCCAATTGGTCTCTTGCTTCTTGTCGTTCATGCTTTTACATTGTTTTTTGTGCAAAAAGGTAGAGTTCATTGTTCTTGGGGACCTTCCGGGATTCACTACGTGAGCATACTGCGTCCGATCTGCGCATCAGTGGTATCAGAGCGGAGCTGAGATCAAGAGCTTCCAATCGCTACCCATCTCGAGCGAAGGCGGAGCTCCAGGAACGATCGGGCTCTACAGTCAATCTCGTCGCGAACCGTCGATACAGGCAGACTTCTAGCGATCAAGAACCCCTGTTTCTACTCTCAGATCGCGAAGGACCAGGCTGTGCAGGCGGAGGACCACGCATCCATCTCCTTCATCAAGTCGTGGAAAAACCAGAGATAAGCTTTCTTCATATCCAAGTTAATTGCTTCAACAAGGCTTAAGCTTAAGCTTAGAAGCTTTAAAAAAAAGCTTCAAGCTTCAAAATTTTTAGTCGTGGTATCTCAGGAGCCTTCCGCGTTTTTCGCGACGTCCACAAAACGGCCCCCCCCCACGAAATCAGTCGACGCCTTCATTAAGCTTTTCAAGCTTAATCTCTTAAGTCCAAGCTAAATCACTCCAGTCATACAAGGCAAGCAAGTTCATAAACTCCGGGTCCTGCGCATCAAAAGTCAAGTTCTGCAAGTCAACTGGAATCAAGTCTTGCAAGTTCATCAAGTCGGCCTAAGTTCTGCAAGTCCGCAACTCTGCAAGTCGGCTAAGTCTGCAACTCTGCAAGTCAGACTAGTCAACTGGAGTCAGAACTGACTAGTGCTCAAAACTCCTAGAAGGGCTGTTCCTACGCAAAAACTCTGAATTGGAAAGTTGTTCGTGGCAAAGTATTCTACCTATCTACAGGTCCGCTGAAGTATTTTCAGCAAACGAAGAAGGAAATATTGCAGATTTTCTGAAAATTGAGAAAGAAATACCCAAAAATACATAGCCTTGTAACCCTGAATTTGAGCTACGCTCATCCCGCTAACTTGATTTTGAGTGAGAAAGGTTTATTGAGTTTTACAGGATGACGACCCCACATATGGATGACCCTATGGCTGAAGACGACCTACCTGAGCCTACCATGGAACAAAAGCTGGATCTAATCATGCTGCAATTGGAAGAAGAACGAAGGGCTAGGCAAGCATTGCAAGCGCAATTGACAAAATTACAAAGAGCGTCCACCGACAAAGAAGAACCTCAAGCTGAAGATTTGATTCGACGTACCATCGACGCCACTCTTGAAGCACAAACCATTCGCAAGGAATCAAAGATAAGTAAACGAAGTTTCAAATTTTGCACTTTCAATGGCATATGAGAAGGAAAGACTGTTTTATCATTCATTAGCCAGTTTGATGACTATTTCCATGAGGAAACTTATCCAGAAAAAGATAAAATCAAGTGTGTTACTAATCATTTGGTAGACAGAGCATCACTTTGGTGGACTGTAGTACGCAAGAGCATAGAATGTCCTGTTACTTGGGAAGATTTCAAGAAGAAGTTCATGCAGAATTTCCTTCCACCGCAATTTCATGAGAAGGCTATCAAGCAATGGGATTTACTTCAACAACGGGATCGTGAGCCTATTCCACAGTATATAGAGCGTTTTTGGAATGCACTCCTACAGCTACGCATGCTTGAAGACGTACCAGAGATGACACATAAGCGGAAGTATATGTCTGGACTTCTTGGACATTACTACGCTGAAGTGAACATGTTCAAGCCTGCTACCCTTGAAGACGCCATCTCACTAGCTCACGACACTGAAGATAAGTTACGGGGAAGAGACAGACGACCACAGCAATTCCAAGCCAATGGTAATTACGGATCTAAACAATTCAATTCCAATTTTAGAAGGTTTAATCCAGGTCGTTTCTCATCACCATCTTTCTGCAAGAATTGGGCTAAACCACCTGCATTACCATCCAATGTCAATCCAAATCCTAAGCCTATTCCACAAGCAAATCCAAATGTACCCAGACTTCCAGCCATTGCAAATAATGTAACCAAAGCCAAACCAATAGTATGCTATAAGTGTCACCAGCCTGGGCATCTCGCAGCAAATTGTCATTCAAAGAAGCCACCAGCACATATCAACTAACTTAGAGCCATGGACGAAGACGAGCATGAGGATATGCCTGATTTCACTGAAGATGAGGATGATCCTACTACTACTTCCGACACTTTACCAGGTATGCCTACTCCACATTCATTATTGACTATGAAATGTTTGGTGCATGGAAAGGAAAGGACTATCTTGCATGATGACGGTAGTACTCATGACTTTATTTCAGCAAAATTGGTAAAGGAATTGAAATTACAGACTGTACCTACGCATTATCGCATAAAAGCTGCATTTTTAGGCACTAGGTACAATGGCACACAAGAAGTACAAGATTTAGAGATTCAAATTGGTTCATATATTGAAAGAAGAAATTTCTTAGTTGTCCCATTACAGTCAAGCGACATTATTTTAGGAATGCCTTGGAGACACCAGCATAATCCAAATATAGATTATTCCACACACACAATGAATATTAATTTTCAAGGAAAATCTATTACATTATATGGTATGCATGCATCTAATATTTTTCCACTGCTTTCGCATACTCAAGCAAAACATGCATTACGCAAGAGTACTAAATCATATCTCATTTGGGTGAATGAATTGCAAGCAAAGGAAAATCATATGCACACTAGGCATAAGGAATTTCTTGCATATTTTAAGGACTGTTTTGCAGAAGACCTACCACCAGGTTTACCACC